>NW_015167552.1:0-8514 GCF_001447785.1 Gekko japonicus
TCTGCTTTTCTGATTGTGAAAATACAGGTGAGTAATATAGTATCTCTGGAAGGCCAGATACTGAAGCTGAAGCTCCAATACTTTGGCCACCAAATGAGAAGGGAGCACTCACTGGAGAAGACCCTGATGCTGGGAAAGACTGAAGGTCAAAGAAGAAGGGGACGGAAAAGGATGAAATGGTTAGGCAGGGTGATAGATGCAACAAACATGAAATTTAGCAAACTCCAGAGCACAACAGAAGACAGGAGGGCCTGCTGTGATGTGGTCCATGGGGTCACCAAGAGTCAGACTCGACTGTGCGACTGAACAACAACAACAACAATATAGTATCCCAACAGAATGTGCATCTTGATCCGCAGAACTCTTAGAAAGTGATGTTGTTTCAGGGCCAGACTACACATGATGAGACTGGATCTCCCAATATGTAATTTAACCTCAGAAAAAAGCAACGGAGTGGGGGTGGGGATACGAGTCAGGATCACAGAACTGGGGAAGGAAATCACATTGTACCTCTTTTTTTTTCTTTTCTACAGGGCAAATGCACCTATGAGGAGTGGATGGTTGGAGACTGGAGAAATGGCATGTTGTGGAAAGAGAACTTATCCTTTTCCCCAATCTATATTGGGTCCCTCCTTGCAGCTGCTAATTACATATTGAGGGAATCCAATAATTAAGCACGTTATTTGCCTGCTTCAGGCAGACACTTTCCTACCGCTGGACCCTCCCATCTGCTCTTGTGGCTGTGATGTTATACAATAAGCCAAGTGAAAACCCGAACATCAGTGCATTGGTAAATGCTCTAGAAACTGTATAATAACACCACAGAGTTTCTAGAGCATCGGTTGACGTGCCGATGTTACATCCGGGCAGGGCTATTTTGGGACAGGAACGCACAGGAACGGAGTTCCGGCTGGCTTCCAAGTTGGCCATGCCTAGCAGGAACTCATTAGCATAATAGGCCACACCCAACAGCAGAAACTCATTAGGATTGGCTACATTAGGGGTTTTTTTCTTTTCTACAGGGCAAATGCACCTATGAGGAGTGGATGGTTGGAGACTGGAGAAATGGCATGTTGTGGAAAGAGAACCTATCCTTTCCCCCAGTCTATATTGGGTCCCTCCTTGCATCTGCTAGATTACATATTGAGGGAATCCAATAATTAAGCATGTTATTTGCCTGCTTCAGGCAGGCACTTTCCTGCCACTGGACCCTCCCACCTGCTCTTGTGGCTGTGATGTTATGCAATAAGCCAAGTGAAAACCCGAACATTGGTGCATTGGTGAATGCTCTGGAAACTGTATAATAACACCACAGAGTTTCTAGAGCATCGGTTGACGTGCCGATGTTACATCCGGGTTTTTACCTGGAAGTGACATCGACACATTGCACAACATCATATCTGCCCACTTGCCCCACCCCTAAAGCTCCTGGGGGTGCTAGGGAGCTGTCTGGCCTCACTAAGAATAGATTTTCAACATCACATGTAGTTTGGACGGTAAGTGGGAACAACCATGGGGAGAAAGATACAACATTTTAAGGGAGGTGGCAGTGATTTGAACACAGGGTGCCACACACTGAGATTTTCAGAATAGCCAATCTGTATTCACCACTTTTTTCATATGTAAAATATTATGCCTTTCTTCACTAGGGGTGTGCATTCAGCGTAAAATGTGCTGAAAAAATACCCGAAAAATACCCTACCGGTATTTGGGGGTATTATTTAAGCTGAATACTGATCATAGGATCTGATCAGCTACCGGTATAGCTGAGCCCAAATGGCGATTTTTTTTCCAGCTTTTATTCGGGTATACTCGGCTATACCCAATTGCTGGAGGGCTCCTCAGCCAAGAGAAGATCAGGTGGGACACTGATGGGAGTGAGAGCTCTGCACTGCCTTGGCTGAAGCTGGCTCCTCTTGCAGATTGGTTTCAACTGAGCTGCAAGGGGAGCCCACCAGCCAAGGCGGCGCAGAGCTCTCAGCTCTTGCTACCCCAGCTGATCCTCCCTTGCCGCTCTGAGCTGCGAGAGGATCAGCTGGGGCGGTGGGCAATGTTCCCTCTAAGCTGTGGAGTCTTGTGAGAAAAAATTCTACTTTGTGAGCTACTGGGATTAAAGTTGTGAGCAAGTGATTCAGCTACTGCATGAATTAGTTTGTTCTGGAGCCATCCTCCCTGAGCTAAGACAAAAATGTATGAGCCGGAGGCTAAAAAACTGCGAGCTAGCTCACACTAACTCAGCTTAGAGGGAACACTGGCGGTGGGAGCTGAGAGCTCCACACCCCTTTGTCTGGCTCCACTTGCAGCTCAGTTTAAATGAGCTGCAAGAAGAGCCGGCTCCACCTAAGGCAGCGCACAGCCCTCAGCTCCCGCCATCCCCGCTGATCCTTTCTTGGCCGGCTGATCCTCTCTTGGCCAGAGGCCTCCCCACCATGCACAGATCCTGGGGCCAGCTTCACCTGCAGCACGGCTAGCGTTGTTGTTGTTTTTACACTAGTATTTTTCTTCTCGGGTCTATTGGTCTCGAAAAAAAATGAGATTTCTGAAAAATTCAGGATCTGAATACCATACTGGTATTGGGATCTGGGATTTTTCAGAAATACCAAAAAAACAAAAAACAAACCTGACCTGAACCAAAAAATACCAGGGGAGGGGTTTGCACATCCCGAGTCCTCACCTTTAAGTGAAGAATTTGTCCAGTCCAGTTACCTTTATTGGCATGTAACCCTTGCAAACCCATATACAAAAAAACCCAACAACAACAACAACCACAGCATAGAATAATACTTGCAAAATACAGAAACAAGAAATTACCAAGTAAGTATACCCATCAATTAAATAAAGGGCGAATAGAAATGGCACCAAAAGGAAATTTAGCAACAGTTTCTGTTATCTCAAGGTTTGAAGAATTTGTGAATGGTGGCTTGGTTCTGACCAATGGCTCCCAAACAGGATTTAAAAGGCCACTAGCAAAAATGACCTTTCCGATCCTCCTGCTTTGTGTACGGCCTTCTGTCCCCATGTTGACCATCTTTGTTTCCAAAAAAGTGTGTCCGATGCCCTTTCTGAATGGTCCTCGCATGGTAGGCCTCAGTTACGTTAGCTGTCAATTAGTACATTTGTGTTGCACCTGCCTCCGACACAGCTGGGCAAATGAAGCGCAGTTTAATTTGTCTTCCTCACACTGAGCCTTTTACCCTTCATGGGTCCTGGAATATATCATCTGCAATTAAGAAATAATGAAACAAAATTGTGAGATCATTGCAGTGACTAACCCCAAGGTTTAGTAGGTTGTGAATGTTTTCACTAAAGCCAAGAGGTGATGTGGTTACCCCCCCCTTAATATTCTGAATCCTTTAGAGGTCTCAGAGTAATAAACAATCAAGCCAAATTCAAATGAACTTCAAATAGCATGAATCCTGTTTTATTAGGTGTCCAATTCACAGCTTTTCTCTCTGAAATTGGGCCTGTGAGAGGCAATATACAGAGCAGGCTACAAGCAAAGGCAGGCTAACACAGTACAGTACAGGAATGCTCAGTGCCCTTGGAGCCATGACCTTGGAACTGCTGTACAAAATGGACGGGAGGACAGCTTGACGCAGCTGGTAGAGGGAGAACTTGTTGCTGGGACTTGTTGGGCAACCTCTTGATTTTCTTACAGCAGCAATCTTTCTTCAGCGCTCTCCAGATCAGCATTTAGTTGACATATCTTGTTTCAGTTTGTTATTCACAATCCCAAAAGAAATCTTTTGCATATTCCCATATAGGTGTGCATCCTTCACCCAGGACTGCTGGATCCTGGTATTTATTTATTTTGTTACTGGTGGTGGAAAGTACTGTCAAGTCACAGCTGACCTGTTGTGGTGTTTTCAAGGCAAGAGACATTCAGAGGTGGTTTGCCTTTGCCTGCCTCTGTGTAGTAACCCTAGATTGACTTGGAGGTTGACCGTTCAAGCACTAATCGGGCTGACCCTGCTTAGTGTTAAGTCGCTCGCTTAACAAAGCAGTCGGAGAGTGATTCAGCAAGAACACAACTTTATTCTTCAACTCGAACACAACTCCAACACTGATCAACATCTGACAGCCAGAACAGAACAGTTCAGCTTTTACATTGCAGTTGTCCTGCTTTTAAACTCTCCTGGCTAATGTAGCCACACCCACTGTACAAATACCAACCAATACGGTTGTTCATATAAGGACCAATCACGGACGTTCCCGTTCAGGGCGTCTGGTAAGATTCCTTATAACATTAGTAGGCTACAATGAGGTACTTTGACGGCAAATTTAAACAGATATATAATGAAATGAAATTGTTTTATTCACAGAATTCAAGAATATCCAGCAGTTGATTTTATTGTACATGGATACAGAATTGTATGTATGGTTCTTTCAATGTTTAAATTGATGTAAATCTGGTCGGTAGGTTCCCTGTCATGAGTTGTAATTATTTCTTGATAGGAGACCTGTATGATAAAGAGTCTTCGAAACGAACAGTAACTCGAGAAGTTCGTCCCTGTCCGTTCATCTTGATGTCATCATCCTTTGTTTGATGGTGCCTTGCTGTTAAGAACAAAGATAAACATCATGAAGCTCATCTGTATTATAGTTTATTCAGTGTTTATTACTCTTACAATTGTGTGCACTTTGCAGCAACTATTCTGTATATTGTCCCTCCAGAACTTCCCTTGTTCTGATAGGTTGGTTTACAATACCTTGCATCAGACTTAAGCTCATACATTCATACATTCTGTTCCATAAAGATAAAGGTAAAGGTAAAGGTTCCCTTGCTCGAAAGCCAGTCGAATCCGACTCTAGGGTTGCGGTGCTCATCTCCATTTCAAAGCCGAAGAGCCAGCGCTGTCCAAAGACATTTCCATGGTCATGTGGCCGGCATGACTAAACACCAAGGCGCACGGAATGCTGTTGCCTTCCCACTGAAGTGGTACCTATTTATCTACTTGCAATTTCCTGCTTTCGAACTGCTAGACTGGCAGTTCCATACATAACACCAAAACTTGTGAATTGCTTTCCAGCCGCTCCCGCCCAATTGCCACCCACATGGAGGAAAGGGTGGCTGTGCTGTGCTGTGCTGTGCTGGATGTGAGCCCCATGGCTGGAGACCCAGCAAGTGGCAGAGTCCTCCCGTCCTCCGTGGCACCAGCAGCCACATCCCCTGACAAAAGGTGGCCAGGTTCAGGACTCACTTGGGACTATGGTCGCATTCCAGTAGCTGATCTGCAGTAGCCATCGGAGCCTCTGGACTCCAAAGGGAGTGTCCACAGTGCAGGGATACTTCTGCGCCGCACTGTACCCCTCAGTCACCCATGACTGTGGCCATGAGAAGCCCCCCCCCATCACCCAATCTATTTTTCACAGTGATTTGGTCCCCAGGACAGAGGAAGGAACAACAGTGACTACAGAGCTAAGAATTTCCACTGGGTGAGACACTCATGCCATGCATAAGTCTCACCTTAGGCTGGAGGCCAAGATGTCATTTCTGCAGGCACCAGGGCTCTAGTTGGGGGGGAGCTCTCAGGTATGGAGCTCCGGAAGAGAACCTCTAGGGGGCGGGGCGATGGCATTAACCTTCATGATAGCTGTCGGGCAGGGAAGCCATCAGGTAGCGTGACACATATATCAACCGTTCTGCCCTTCATTTTTGCTGTCAGAGCTCATCACGTGTAGCGATGGCATTAACCTTCATGATAGCTGTCAGGCAGGGAAGCCATCCAGTAGCGTGACACACATATCAACCAGGCCGCCCTTCATTTTTGCTGTCAGAGCTCGTGGTTGCTTGGTAGATGCTGCTAATGTGCCGACTGAGCCCCGCATTTGCATAGGCAAATATCCCCGGGGCAGCTGGGATCCAGATGGGCCACACAGGCCTCCGTAGGGGACTGCCCTGTGAAACGGACCATCTCTGCTCAGCTGCACAGAATGCTACCCACGAAGCCTCAATGAAGTGGCAGTCCCTTAAGCCAACGGCATCGTTTGCACAGTGGTTCCTGCATTGGTCATCAGTCCTTGCTGGCCCCATCGGCCCAGGAACCATCACTAGGACTGATCTATTAGTGTGCACCTGTGGCATTTGTGTCTATGCTAACTGCCGTGGCAGTATGTTTCTTCCTGGGGGCACCCCCCAAATGATTCAAGATGGTTCATGGGGTGGCCTTGCAGCTTTCAGGTGTGTGGTCTGTGCTTTTGGCTGGGGGATGGTGGCCTGTTGAGTAGCCTTTTCCCTCCCACCCATCTGTGTCCACTGCTGTGGCAGCATTATTGACAAAACCAGGGTTTTGGTGGATTAAACTGCAACGGAACAACACACCGTGATAAATAAAACCTTAATGTATTCTACCAAAAGTATACATGCAGTCAGGGGTCATTTCGTAGAAAAAGAGGTGCAGGAGCTCATTTGCATAACTCATTAGCATAACTTATTTGCATATGTGTCAGAAGGCAACGCTCACCGCTCAGGCTCCACTGGACTGTTTTTGGATTGCTAGCTATGGGGGGGGGGAACGGGCAGATCTGTCCTCGCAGAGGAGGGAGAGCTTGTACCTGAATAAAACTTGGTCCTAAAGGTGCCACTGGACTGTTTTGGACCGGGATACTTCCTGCTCTGACTGAGGGTTGCTGGAAGCAGGGGGTGGGGCTTGTTGCATGTGGCTGCCCCCTGGGCTCTTTACTGCTGGAGCTCTGCTCCTGTGCGCTCCTGCAGGAAATGACCCCTGCATGCATCCAATACATAAAGCCCACCTAAGAATCTATAGCAGGAGAAGGGTGTGTCCCATTCAGAAGGAAGTTCTCTGGTAGTTTTGTCTGGGAAGTTCTCTAGAAAATATTGGTTGTAAAATCACAGTGATTCTTGAAAAAGAGGAAACTGAAACAGGAGGATATCTGCGGCTACCTGTCGGGTCACTGGATTCTTTATGAATGGCTTTTGATCGTTATACAGCTGAGACGTGCTGAAGTATTACATCTCAGAATGTATTGTCAGTCAGAATTTATTCTCAAGAAGATTGTGTACAATTCAACAGAGAGTAACTACAGAATACTGGATTGTAAAAATACTCCATAAATGCTGTGTTACAATTCATTATTGCTGAGGATTTCAGTTAGAAAATAAGTTATAGAGTTGCAAGGTCCTCAAACACATGGTGAAAACCTGGAAATTAGAATTGTTAACTTAATGTAATGTATATATTGGGTACATGTATACTTTTGGTAGAATACATTAGGGTTTTATTTATCGCTTTGAGTGTTCTTCTTTTGTGGCAGCATTACTGTCAGGATGGGGGCCCTGCTGCTGTTGTGTCTGCAAGGATTGTGTGGCTTGCACAGTGTGGAAAGAAATTTTAGAAATATAGAAAGTTTGGGTTTAAAATGAACCAAATAGTTCATAAAATTCATGTACCTGTTTCTGTCATGGCTAGCAAAACAGCAGACAGCCTCGGCCTGTTTGAATCAAACCCCATGATTCTTTGCAAACCCTGTTCCAAGCAAATCTCTTTCTTGGTCAACATTCCATTCCCAGGAAATCTCCACAGATGTGAGACTTGCCAATACCCCCAATTTCCTAGGCAATAAAATGTGTGGCCATTTGGGAAGTTGGCAAACTTCAATCCAAAAGACTAACTTCCTGAGGTACAGGAGTTCACACACCCCATCTCAGATATAACATCAAAAGACAGTTTATTTCCCATGATTGGGGAACACCTGGAAAAAACAATGACACTGTATTGATCCTGCAAAATGTGTACACTTTTGTTGTGTAAGACCAAGGAAAGGAAGCAATTTCCTGCAAGACAATTTCAACTTCTAAATGTTAATTTACAACTGTAAATTAAGGGACCTCTTTGATCATGTGGTATAAATACTGGTCCAATCCAACAGACTTTCGCTGGCTCTTGGTAGGAGTCAGCCCGAGAGGCCTCTCGTTCTCTGCATGCCTTGGGGTGGGAGAAACTTTGCTTGCATGTTTATTTTTCTGGGTATTTACTATCAATGTTTAGGAAATAGGATTCTACTGTGTTGGCAAGCTGGCATAGCGTCTTGCTGGTCACCTTGCCAGGTAAATCTTTGAGTGTTTTTCTTTAATAAAGATAAGTTTTATTTTAAGAAGAGACCTTTCTGTGTCAGCGCTTAGTGGTTTCCAAGTCAACACCTCTGCCTTTGGTAAGGAGGCATCACTCAAGGGACACAAACCAGAGGGGGAGTGTGGGGACACACATTTTTCTCACAACACACGGCACCCCCCACAAACTCGCACCTCCCATAGTCCACAACAACCCCCAACACCTGGGACAGACACAATGGATGAGCTTTATTGGAGAGAACCTGGGACAACAGAGTGGTAAGGCTGGGATTGCGGCATTGATGTCCGGCCCTCCATTCAGTCCTTTGGTGCTAGGGGCACCTCCCCATTGGGTGTGGGTAGGAAAGGGCCAGGAGGCTGGATGTGTCCACATGTTCCCAAGGCCCAGCTTCTGGTGGGGAGAGCGCATGGTGGGGTTTCAG
>NW_015167552.1:8724-9759 GCF_001447785.1 Gekko japonicus
CTCTTTCAGCGGTGTCAGGGCATTCTGCACCTGCAAAGGGAGGGTTTGGCCATCAGGTTTGTGAATGAGAACTGTCATTATCCAGTAGAGGATGAAAGTCGCTGACGAATTATGCATGCACACGAAAGCTTCTACTTGAATAAAACTTTGTTGGTCTTAAAGGTGTGACTGGACTCAAACCTTGTTCATGAGGACTAGGAATCCTCTAACACCCACCATTTTGGCTCATGTTCTGTTTGCCATCATGAACCAGTTTTTCAAAGGATGGTTTGTCTGGTTGTATCTATTCTGTAGGTTGGGTTGCTTCACCATTTCCCTTCCAAACAATGCAGCACAGCTTAACTGGCTTCTCTTGCTCAGTCATTCTCATACAGCTTGATTTTCTGCTCCCACCCATCCCTTCCTGTGCTGTCATTTCAGTCAGCAGAAACTTAAGGACTGTTCAATCTGTCATATACTTCACTCATAAATAAATACAGTTGTTGCTTTTAAACAACAACAAAAAACCTCCTACCGTTCAGTGTTTTTCTAAGTAGTCCTGAGCAACATTAATGGCCACTGATAATGTTTGGATCAGCAGCATTTTGGCACGTGTACAGTTTTGCAAAATCCAAATGCAAACATTATTTGGAAGGCATTTGATTGTTCAGTGCCAAACCAAACAGACTGAGTGATTGGCTCACATCTGACCATTGCTGTCGAACACAGTAAGTTTGACTGTCCAACACATCTGCGGTGAAATTTACAGAGTCCCTTATGAGGACCTCCTAGTGTTTCTGTAGGACTGTCTTCCCACTTCTATTTGGAAAACAAATGTTTGACAACAGTAAATCCCCACCATGGGTGTCAGGGAGGGGCCAGGGCTCAGTGGTAGAGCCTTTGTTTGGCATGCAGAAGGTTCCAGGTTCAATCCTTGGCACCTCCAGTAAAAAGGATGAGGCAGTAAGTGATGTGAAAGACTTCCACCTGAGACCCTGGAGAGCTGCTGTGGGCAATACTGACCTTGAGGGACTAATGATCCGATTCAGTATAAGG
>NW_015167552.1:10303-43516 GCF_001447785.1 Gekko japonicus
AGGTGGGGCTGAGAGAACTCTGAGAGAACTGCTCTTGAGAAAACAGCTCTGAGAGAACTGTGACTGACCCAAGGCCACCCAGCTGGCTGCATGTGTAGTAGTGGGGAATCAAGCCCGGTTCTCCAGATTAGAGTCCATCGCTCTTAACCACTACACCAAAGTGGCTCGAAATGAGGTCATCTCCAGTGACTTCAACGAACACTCATCCTGGATGGAGAAGACTGCGGTGCCAGAATACTCCTCATGAGTTATACTGTGACACTGGTGTGACTGATACTAAATAAAGTCCAACAAATGAAGGTTTTTTGGGAAATAGTATCAGTATGAGGAAAGCAAGGGGATGGATCCAACTCCAGATCGAATTCAAGGTGTTAGTGTTAACTAGGGCTGCCAAGTGGGGGCGGGTGGCGCGTAAACCCCCGCTTTGGAGGCCTGATTTCCACTGCCGCGGAATCGGGCCCCGGGGGGAACCCTGCCCTCCAAAGCGCAGCATGGGTGCGTCACAGGAAGTGACGCAACCACGTAGATCACGTTGGGGGCGTGGCCCCAATAGTTGGAGGGAAAACTCTATGGTTTCCCCTCCAATGATTGGGGCCATGCCCCCAACGTGCTCTACGCCGTGCGTCACTTCCTGTGACGTTCTGGCGGCATGCCTCCATCGGCAGCTCCCAGACCGAAATGACGCTCCCCCGCCGGTGAGTCCAAGCGACTTGGCAACCCTAGTGTTAACCTTTAAAACTTTTAATGGTCTGGAGCTGTCACGCCTATGGGACCGCCTCTTCTACAACCCCCCACGCTCCCTTCCATCATCATCTATGGGCCTCTTGCAGGATAGCTTGGTTAGCTGTCGCCAGGGGAAAGGCCTTCTCCGTTGTAGCCACTATCATGTAGAATGCATCCTCAGATGACGTCCATGCCCTGCCAGACTTGTTTTGTTTCAGCAGGGCATGCAAAGCCAAATGGCTTAGGTTAGCCTTTGGAGGGTAATCCACATGTTTGGGTTGTTTTTATTAGTGGTACGATGCTATCCACATATTTTAAAAGTTCGATATTTTAATGTTAATATTTTATATTTGTTCTTTTTAACCTTATCATATGGTTTTAACATTGTACGTCCCTTTGGGTGAGCAGTGACTAAAAAACCTAATAAATAAATAAAATGGGACAACGGTGTCGGGATGCTGAGTCATAACTGAATGAAACAGAAGAAAACCCAGAGCTGACATTATGCCTTTTGAGGAATTGCTAGAAAATCTAACAATAGGCCTTTTTTCATACCACTGTTGCAAGGACTACCACAAGTATGTGTAAAAATGCTCTGAGCGCTCAGAAATATAAAGAATAAAAATAGTATTATCATCATCCTAGACATCTGTGAATACAATGCAATAACCCACTATGACAGACAGGTCCAGTTCCACATCTCTCTGTGAACAACCAAGGACAGTTGACAGTTAGAGCCCTTAAGTCAGTTGGAAAGAGAGGGCTGGAGCTGTGTAGAAGGGAGATGACCACTTTGAGACAGTAAGTCTGAAGCTGGCTGAAAGGAAGATAAGTGTAACTTGTTATAGACTTGATAGCATGAATCAAGTTAGGGATCAAAAGTTCAAGTGTTAACAAACATATCTATCTACCTGAATCACTCCAACGTTGTTTTAAGCCATCAATAAAAGTTATCTCTTTCTAGTTAACCCTGGTGACTGAATGTGTACTGTCTCAGGGAAAGAAAAGCACACATACATAAACCTGTCAGCCGTAGACCTCTCTATGTAGATATTTTTATTGATTGATTCATTGATTGATTTTTATCCCGCCACTTCTGGCCTATGTTGGCTCAGGGCAGCTTCCAAAAAGATAAAACTTCATAATACATAAAAGACATTCATCACATCACATCACATCACATATGAATAAATGGTGGCAGCGTGATATTAAAGCAGTGTTTGGGCCCCAACTCCAACAGCTCTGTGTAGTACTTGAGTGACGACTGGTAAGAGGGACTAGGTTGCCCTAGCTGGTAGTGTCTCTGGGAATGAAAGAGGTGATCTGATGTATGAAGGGGTCAGCACTCTCTGTATATTAAAAAAAAACCCACTAGACATGACAGGTAGAAAACTGTGACTTCTAATACATACAGTCATATTTTTTCTTCATACCTTACAGGGCTCTTTTTGTAGAAAAAGCCCAGCAGGAACTCATTAGCATAATAGGCCACACCCAACAGCAGAAACTCATTAGCATATTAGGCCACACCCCTGACAGCACAGCTCATTAGCACATTAGACTGCACCCCCATGTTACCAGGTGTGGTTATCCAGCCACACCCACCTTTTGCTTCTTATTCTGTTTACCTTGTTTGTTGTCAAAACTTTTTTGTAGCAGGAACTCCTTTGCATGTTAGGCCACACACCCCTAATGTAGCCAATCCTAATGAGTTTCTGCTGTTGGGTGTGGCCTATTATGCTAATGAGTTCCTGCTGGGCGTGGCCAACTTGGGAGCCAGCCAGAACTCAGTTCCTGTGCGTTCCTGCCCCAAAATAGCCCTGCCTGAGGAACTCCCCAAGTGATGTTTTTCACTTTTTTCCTGGATTTTAGGGGCAGGCCCTGAGGAGGATGGAATTTGGGGAAGGGGGGACGTGATGCCATATCAGTGCACTTCTTAGAGCTACCATTTACTCCAGGGAGATCAGATATCACTCCTCTGTAATCTTCTCTGTAGTCTTGAGATTGGCTGTAATTCTGGGAAACGCCACACACACCCCAACACACACACTTGGAGTCCAGCCACTTTGCTGTTAAGAATGATGACAGTGCCTGGACATGGATGAACTAATCCTTTCTTAAAATTTATGTTATGTCTATTCTTTAAATTGACATACTGTCCAAAAGAAATCTTATGAAGCTTTTCGTGAAATGCAGAATCCAGCCTCAATGTTTCCCATTGGTTCCAAAGATATGTGCAGCAATCAAATACATTGAGGAATGCAGAAGAGTAATGACTTCTTTAAAAAAAAAGAAAAAAGGACACCCTATCTTAAGTTGCTGCTGATGTAATTATAACCACACACTGATGTGGGTACAGAGTGGTTATTTTGTATATGTGTTTGAGGCGTTGTGGTCAGTCTGTATGCAAATGCGTCTGGTTGAGCCTACCGTCGGTGCAGTGGGAGTGCCGTGCCCCAGATCATGTGGTCTCCTTTGGGCTTCCCAACCTCATTCCCTTTCCCAAGATGAGGGCTGCTCCCCTTTCATCTCTTGGATCCAAACGCACCATAATAAATAAAATTCTTCCTGTCTGAAAGATACATTAATTTTGGTGGTCTCAAAAGTAATGAAAATAAATACTTGACTTGGCATGCAGAGCCCTGACTTGACTGAAGACCAGAATGTGTGTACTCGGAGCTGTTTTTACAAGAATATATAAGCTTTGGGAAACGGTCGCTTACAAGTGAATCTGTCTTGTTGGGGGAGGGGGAAGGGAAGATGTGGGCACTGAAGTGTAATTAAAGAGGTTAGAGAGGTTGATTTCTCTCTAGAACTGAAGAGCAGAGCAAAGTGCAACAGTAAAAGATGCTTTGGAACTTAATACAACTCTGAGATGCCATTTCTGGTGGAGTCTGAGAGGGGAATGTGCGTCAGAAATGGGTGAAATGGTGGTCTTGTCTAGCAGGCACACTATTAATTTGTCTGGCAGTCTCCACATAAGCTTGGAGATAATTCCCCATTGATTTCAGTGGGATTTAGCTGCCTCACCACAGGTGTCAACTGCGAGCCCCACGTTAGCTACGTGCCTGCTCACAGGGCTGTTGTGAGGAAGAAATGGAGGAGAGGAGAAGGATATAGGCCACTTTGGGTCCCCATTGGGGAGAAAGATGGGGCATAAATTAATTAAATAAATAAACAAACCTGATTTCCAAATTACAGGCATCACCCAACCAATGTCTTGTGGGCCAAAATTCTACTTTGTGAGCTACTGGCATTACAGTTGTGACCGAGCAATTTGGCTACTGCATAAATCAGTTTGCTCTGGACCAATCCTTCCTGAGCTAAGACGAAAATGTGTGAGCTGGAGGCTAAAAAACTGTGAGACAGCTCACACTAACTCAGCTTAGAGGGAGCACTGCACCCAACTGAGGTAAACCAGTTTAAGGTTGTGTTCATACACATTTGTTTAGAAGTAGGGCAAACCAAGAGAATTGGGACTGCTCAGTCAACTTGCCTTCAACTGGATTGTAAATCATACCTAGGAATTACTCAGTGTTGGTTACAGAACGCTGGTATTAACAATGTTTGACCATGGTCTCTAAATCATAACAAAACAGCAATGTTATGATACGTGTTGTGTTGAGAATTCAAATATAAAATAAACAAGGTATCCTGTATTCATTCTGGAGACAAACGGTTGGATCCAGCTAGTTTTTCTGCTGGTGAAAAAGAAGGGAACCCCTTTGACTACCACAAAATGTTACGCTGAGGATTATGGGAATGTCCAAAAGCCACATGGGAGGGTGGATGTATTAAGAAGAAGAACTGGATAAGACTGACTAAAAAACTGGTGGATATAACCCCAGTTCTTTGTAAAAAATATATATATCCTTCCCTTTACAGACATCCACAAATCCCTCCCTTAATAATATATCCCTTCATTGAATATATCATTTTGACGACATTATAATATCCAAAACCATTCTTAGCCAATCATCAACAATTACTCATTACTCTTCCAACATTTTATCACCATTTTAGCTGCCACAATCAAGTTCAGTAAAAGATCTCACTTTTTCCTTGGGACCGGACTTCAAGTTATAGCCAATAAAATAATTTGGGGGGAAAATAAGATATGTCTCTTTCCGTTGTTATTGATGTAATCCTTCCGAGAATGTCATAAAACCTATGGATCACACTCCATTCCCAGAATGGATATTAGATACCATTACTGAGAATCCCTTCCTGTGTCTATTCATATTATTAGTACTTTAGGTATTCTTTGGCTGAGTGTATAACAGGGGTGGCCAAACTTGCTTAACGTGGGAGCCACATAGAATAAACGTCGGATGTTTGAGAGCTGCAAGACATGAACAAATATTACTCACATGTTTTTATTGAAAAAAATAAGCAAATTTGCTTTTTATTAACATTAAATGAGACTGCCAAAAACAAAAGGGGGTAAAACAGTTATTTATAATAATATTTATTTGTCCAATGATATTTATTTGTTTGCTAATGATATTTATTTGTGTATGAGAGAGAGAAGTGGAAAGAAAGAATAAAAGAGGTGGAAGAAACAGAGAGCGAAACAAAGTAAGCAAATAGATGGGAGGAGGGGGAGGAAGAGAAAGAGAGAGAAACAAAGAAAGTAAAGAGATGGGGAGGGAGGGGGAAGGAAGAGAAAGAGAGAGAAACAAAGAAAGCAAAGAGATGAGGGAGGGAGGGGGAAGGAAGGGAGGGAGGGAGAGAGAGAAAGGTGGAAAGAAAGCAAATAGATGGCTTGGAGAAGGGATTTAAAAAGACAAATGCCTTCTCCAAGCCAACAGTGGGATGTGCTTTGAGAATGCATTTACAATTGCTTTCTTTCTCTGCTCGTCCCCATCTCAAGCTTACCCAGGGCGGGGAACACTGGCTGGGGAAGGGAAGACTGATCGGGAGGCATTACTCCCCTTCACTTCCCCAGTCGCCCAGCTGGGAGCCACACAATATGTATGAAAGAGCCACATGTGGCTCCCGAGCCACAGTTTGGCCACCCCTGGCGTATACACTGGCAAAATAGAGCATGGCCTCTTATAGCATTGTATTACAAGAGAATGAATGGTTGACACAGGGAGAGGAGAGCTGACATGGAAAGTTGCCCATTCAGATCTCAGATAGTAATGAGGGGAGGGGCAGATTTCAAAATTACACAGGAGATCTGTGTAGTTCAGTCATAAAAAGCAGTGACAGGGACAATTAGGATCAGGGCCAGAGGGGGACTGTTTTCCCAACAGAAACACCCTCCCCCAACTGCTATTTATCCTAATGGAGAAAAAAGAGTCAGATGGTATGTGTGCCTACCTATTTCCCTTCCGGGATTTAATAGTAGTAAACAAAGAAAGCAAAGAGATGAGGGAGGGAGGGGGAAGGAAGGGAGGGAGGGAGAGAGAGAAAGGTGGAAAGAAAGCAAATAGATGGCTTGGAGAAGGGATTTAAAAAGACAAATGCCTTCTCCAAGCCAACAGTGGGATGTGCTTTGAGAATGCATTTACAATTGCTTTCTTTCTCTGCTCGTCCCCATCTCAAGCTTACCCAGGGCGGGGAACACTGGCTGGGGAAGGGAAGACCGATCGGGAGGCATTACTCCCCTTCGCTTCCCCAGTCGCCCTGCTGGGAGCCACACAATATGTATGAAAGAGCCACATGTAGCTCCCGAGCCACAGTTTGGCCACCCCTGGCGTATACAATGGCAAATAGAGCATGGCCTCTTATAGCATTGTACCGCAAGAGAATGAATGGTTGGCACAGGGAAAAGAGAGCTGACGTGGAAAGTTGCCCGTTCAGATCTCAGACAGTAATGGGGGGGGCAGATTTCAAAATTACACAGGAAATCTGTGTAGTTCAGTCATAAAAAGCAGTGACAGGGACAATTAGGATCAGGGCCAGAGGGGGACTGTTTTCCCAACAGAAACACCCTCCCCCAACTGCTATTTATCCTAATGGAGAAAAAAGAGTCAGATGGTATGTGTGCCTACCTATTTCCCTTCCGGGATTTAATAGTAGTTCAGAAAGACTATTTCTTTCAGAGAAACGGCATGCAGGGAAGCGGTAATCTCCCTGCCCAAGCATCATTGACTGCTTGCTCTTACACTGTTCACTGGGAGATCCACAGTGCATCCAAAGCACAGCTACACCATTCCAAGTCCACTGAAGTCACTGCTAGTCATGGGTCTTCCACATAATGTGTAGTTTTGCTCATTGGGTGGCCTTAGGGAACCCACTGACTAGTATCTGGCCCTGACTGGTATTTGGATGGGAGACCTCCAAGGAATACCAGGGTTGTGATGCAGAGACAGCACATGGCAAATGACCTCTGAACGTCTCCTGCCTTGAAAACCCTACAGGGTCGCCATAAGTCAGCTGTAACTTGACGGCACTTTCCACAACCACATCTTTCAGGAGAGGTGTAACATTTACTGAGATCACATATGAGAAACACTATAAATTCATTTTTGCCTTTGAAAGATGCAATATTTCTAACACTGAAACACTTAAATCTTGATGCCGCTCAGAAACATGAGCTACTTTATATTAGACTCTTTCTCTCTCATTAACTTGAGAAACAAGCGTAACATGTTTTTATTGATGCGGATTACAGACAAGACCCCCACCCCAAAAATCAGCTTTTGTTTTTAAATCTTTAGTGCTTGTTTCTTAAATATCTTATTTAAAAAAAGATTCCTTGTATCCATTTTCTTTCTAAAGTTTATTGTTTGACAGCTGATTATATTTATTATGTGGTTATATTTACTGTTTGTTGCCATTGGGCAATTCTGCATCTAGCATTCACTCCCCATTTTCGCAACTGGGAGGAAAAAGTGCAGCTCAAAACCACATTCAAATACCTCAGGGCAACGCTTTACTGACTGCAAAGTCACCCTTGAAGGGCCATAAATCTATGCAAAATGTGCCATAAAATCCGATGAACAAAGGAAGCGCAAGTGGGATGGAGTGTGGAGGGTACCATAAAATCCAATGATCAAAGAAAGTGACAGCAGCATGCAATGCAGAGGGAAAAGCCAATGCAGAATCGCCCATTGTTTTCAAATGGGGAGCAGATTTCTGGCTAAAATCCCCCCCCCCACATCCAATTGGGATTGTACCCCATGATTTTACCCAGCCAAATTATAAATAATATCCTTCTTGGGAAAGGTTGCATTCTGTACTCAAACAATCTGCCTCATGGTGGACCTATTTGTTAACTGTCTGAGATGATCCTGGCCTGTTTAACAAGGGTTTGGCCATTTTTTTCATTCTGAAAGTTAACAAGACCAGTTGGGGTTTTTTTTGATATGTGCATCCTCTGATTAGCTGTCTCCGCTTCTCCAGCTCAAATGGTTTAGCAACTGTCTAGGATTTTGAGAAAAAAAACATTTATTTATTTTTTTGCCAAGTCGCAGCCAACTTATAGCGACCCTGCAGGGTTTTCAAGGCAGGAGACGTTCAGAGGTGGTTTGCCTTTGCCTGCCTCTCTGTAGCAACCCTGGGCTTCCTTGGCGGTCTCCTATCCAAATACTACTCTGGGCCAAGTCTGCTTAGCTTCTAGGGTCTGATGCGAATGGGCTAGCCTGGGCTGTCTGGGTCAGGGCAAGAAATAGACAGAATCCTGTAATTCAAGTAAATATGAATCCTCTTCATCAGAGGTCATTTCGAGGGGGATCGCGGGGGATCGCAGTTCCTCCGGGTGAGGTACAAGGGCGGGACACATGACGAAGCCCCGCCCCCTGCTTCCAGCCGCCCCACTTCCGGCCCTCATTCAGCCAGGAGGAGGCAGGAGAAGAGGGAGGGTAAGTTGCTTCCTTCCTGCCTCTCCCCACCCCTGCCTGCTTGGGACCGGGGAGGGCCTTCGCGGGGCTTCCTTGCATTCCCGCCAGCCTTGCAGGTCCACCGTCGGGCCCCTCATGGGGCTCGGCAGTGGAGCTGCAAGGCCAGCGGCGGCCGGGACCGTTGGGAAC
Source organism: Gekko japonicus (assembly GCF_001447785.1). Classification (NCBI taxonomy): domain Eukaryota; kingdom Metazoa; phylum Chordata; class Lepidosauria; order Squamata; family Gekkonidae; genus Gekko; species Gekko japonicus. The sequence goes on from NW_015167552.1 coordinate 19,006, forward strand.
GGGGTGTGTGGCCTTATGACACACTTCCGGTGATGTCAGGGGGTGTGGCCTTATGACACACTTCCGGTGATGTCAGGGGGTGTGGCGTATGCTAATGAGTTATGCTAATGAGCTCCCCTAGCTCTTTTTCTGTGAAACGACCCCTGCTCTTCATAGTGGGTACAGACTTTTTCAGCAATATCCTTTAAATTTCAGATTTCAAGGGTTCCAGTTTGCTAAAAATTTACTTACTTTTTTCTTGCGTTCTTTACCTCTGTGCTGGAACTCTCTGTGCCCGTGTATACACGTTTTGTCCTGCCGCACACTGCTGATAAAAGGCATCTTGAGTTTTGGAGAGATTGAGGAATCTCCAGATGTCAAGAGGACAGAGAGAAAAAAATATTACTTGCCAATCTGGAGTGGTGGTAATTATTTCTAGGTCTGAAATGTAAACGAATTAACTTTTTCAGAAATGACTGCAGTGAAGGAGAGCTCATGGTAAAGATTCCAGTTGGTGTTTGCCATTCATCTTAATGTGACTATTGCCACTGGGATTTTGTTAATATGGACACAGGTCCAAAAATATGAACAAGCCATAAAAGTGATGAATGAGCGGCAGCTTATGTGTGTAGCCACAGAGACAATGAACAAGATGCAGGTCAAGTTTAGAAATCCTTATGGGGACAGTTTTTAAAATATTTTCCCATAATACCAAACATTTGTTTGCAAGTTTCAGGCTATTCAAGCCATCTGATTAGTCAAAATGAAAGATCAAGACCTGGCCATTGTAACTGTATACACTTGATGCGCAGCTGTTGACATCATTAGTTTCTTGAATCTAAAGAGATCTAGAGACTCATGAATGAATGCTTAGTGACAATACAATAGGGATGCATGTTCATTCCCAAATAGAATTTTAGAAACCAAAAATCTTTATATTTGTTTTATTTATATGGATAAAACCAGTGAAGGCAAAGGAAGGCTCTTAAGTTGTACGATTCTTCTTTAACTAATAAGATTCTCCTTGAATCTTTTTTTTAAAATCATATGTGCATGTGTGTGAGAGTGTGTGTGCACCTGGAAGTCATGGCGACCTCTGGTGACTGACCCCCTACTGGGGGCCTGGAGGATATTCAGAGAAGTGGCTTATTGCCTGCCCCCACCTCCCAACTGCTTGTATTCCAAGGAGGTCTCCCATCCAAGTACTTGCCGGAATCGAACCTGCTTAGCTTCCAAGATCTGATGAGATCGGGCTTGCCGGGGCTATCCAGGTCAGAACAGATTCTCCTCTAATCTTAATTTATAAGATTCTCCTTTAACCTCCGTTTTTCTTTTTATTGTCGGCTGAAATAAATTCTTCATCCAAGGTTTTATAACTCAAATACTTCATGTCTTTTGTTTCTTATATGAGTCTCTTGTAAGCAAATAATACCTTGCTTTATTTTTTTCAAATAATGAAGAAAAAAATCTCTTTTGAGGGGCATTTGCTCAGTTGACATTCCATGTTAAGCATTTGTAATCCATATTCTGGTCAATTTTTTTAAAAATAGATTTAAAAAATTTAATTAGTACTGTGGCACCCAGCTCAGTATCATCTTTGCCCAGTTGTTGTTGCTGTTCTTGAATAGATTCTGATGGACTTTCTATTTGCATCTCCTCAAGATCCCTTTTCAATCTTTCCAGGGGTCATTTCGTAGAAAAAGAGGTGCAGGAGGCCATTAGCATAACTCATTAGCATATGCCACACCCCCTGACATTACCAGAAGTGTGTCAGAAGGCAACACCCACCGCTCAGGCTCCACTGGACTGTTTTGGATTGCTAGCTATTGGGGGAGGGGCAATGTGCAGATCTGTCCTCACAGAGGAGGGAGAGCTTGTACCTGAATAAAACTTGGTCTTAAAACTGGACTGTTTTGGACTGGGGGGCCAGGGGGGGCTCTGCAACTTACCTGGCTGCTTCTTGCTCTGACTGAGGGCTGCTGGGAGCAGGGGGCGGGGCTTGTTGCATGTACCCGCCCCCTGGGCTCTTTACTGTTGGAGCTCCGCTCCTGTGCGCTCCTGCAGGAAATGACCCCTGAATCTTTCTATAAAGTCTCTTGCTTTTTGAACTGAATTCAGTCTAAATCTGTGTTTCTTAAAAGTAAAGATCATGCCCTCCAAGGTGTCCCATCAAAAAGCAATCTTTTTCTGTCTTAATTTTTCAGTCAGGAAGGCATAATTTTTTCCCTTACGTAAAATTCCAATAGGAATTTCTTTCAGAACAATTATATCTGTATTTTCAGTTTTTAATCTCATAGTGAAATGTTGTTGGAGGACTTGGTCCCTTGTTTTTTTCCTCACAAAGTAAATCAGAATGTCCCTTGGAAGCTTCCTGGAATTTATTCTGTAAATTTGTTCGTTTCTGTCTCCATATCTCCCTCTTCCTGCTTCAAAAAAACTTGCTTCTGTAGGGTCCTCGCTTCCACTTTTCACAGTGGTAAAGATGTCCATGGGCAATTAAGAATTCCATGCCAACTCTGTTGCCATGCTCAGTTTGGGGGAATGGAACATGCATGGTATAAGGTTTAATAGCCACAAATCTGGGAAATTCCCACGCCTACACAGATTAGAGACACCATACTTCTCATTAGAAAAGAGTAAGAGTACACTAACAGCTTAAAGACTGGTGAAATTTGTGGCAGGCTATGAGTTCATACACCATGTGGCAGAATGGTCCTGCTCTAGCCTGCAGGCCCTGTTCCACCCTGCCCCCCTGGGTTTTCCCAACACCTGGAGGGCTTTTCACTCTGTGTGTCGAATCGCCACCACCACCTGACCTTTGTAGGAATTGCCCACTGGGAGGGTCGGAACTCCCAGCTTCCAAGTTCTGTGGCCTTGCCTCTGTGTCTTCCACTACCAGAGTCTGGTTACCATGTTCCCATGCTGGTTTTTGAATGTTGTGGCTTCTGATGTCAGACTTATGTCCATTGATTCTTTGTCAAAGGGACTGGCCTGTTTGTCCAGTGTAGAGGGTGGAACCACAACATTCAAAAACCAGTGTGGGAACATTTTAACCTTCCAGGGCATTCAGTTGCTGACCTAAAGGCAGCAGTTATCTTACAAAGGAATTTCAAAGGGAGATTAGAAAGAGCGACTGCTGAATTGAAACTGATGATGAAGCTCAAGACAATGTATCCTCCTAAATTGAATCAAGACCTAGGTTTCCTGTCTCATTGCCAATGCTGATTTCTCCACGCCTACTACCTCTCTGCATATCACACCTAATCCAGCCACACCTGTTATTGTAATTTGCCTGCTAATGTCATTTGGCATCTGAAATCACTCCACTTTAGAACATATAGGAGAGATGGAGTCACATTGTAAGCTGCCTCTGAAGAAGTGAGCAGTGACTCATGAAAGCTCATACCCTATCACAAATTTTGTTAGTCTTTAAGGTGCTGCTGGACTCTTACTCTTTCCTGTGAGGTAGGTTAGGCTGAAAGTGTGTGACTGGCCCAAGGTCACCCAGCAAGCTTCCATGACAGATCGGGGATTCACAACTGGGTCTCCTACATCTTCCTTCAACCACTACATCACACTAGCTCTCATTGTTGATGGACCTACCTTCCATGAATCTAACCCCCTTTTAAAGCAATCTACCCCAGGGGCCATCACTACATTTGCTGACAGTGAATTCTGGAATTTAAACTGCCCACTGAATGAAGAAGTACTTCCTTCGGTCTGTCCTGAATTTATTGCCTATCAGTTCATTCTTGTCCTTTAACTTCTTTATCCTTTTATCAGTAACAGCATCCAGGCCCGTAGGCAGGAGTCAGGGGGCATTTAAATGTGTTAGGAAGCACTGACTAATCAAATTAATCTGGGGTAGAAGGCCGTGATGCCCTGGGCTGGATGTAGGGTTGCCAAGTCTATCTTTGCTGGGAGCGGGGGGCTCCCGGCTGGCGTCTTGTGCGTGCGCACGCTGCACGTACGTCACCCGGAAGTGACGGGAGGACGCCAGGCACGCTGGGGGTGGGGCCACGGCCATACAAGGGAAAACCATCGAGTTTTCCCTTGTATGACCGTGGCCCCGCCCCCAGCGTGCCAGGTGTGCCCGCGTCACTTCCGGGTGATGCGCACGTCGGGGTGGAGTTCCCCCCGGGGCCCGATCTGGCGGCGCCAGGGAACGAGCCTCTGGGGCGGGGGTTTCCCCACCCCCCGGGGGGACTTGGGTCCCGTAGGTGGATGGGAAGTCAGGGGGCCTTGCCAGCAATCCGGGGGGCCTAGCCCTGGTTGCCCCACTGTAGCTACGTGTCTGACAGCATCATAATTTGAGGAAACAAACAAACAAAAAGGAAATGCATCTATATTACACTGTTGCATACACTGAGGGAGCCCCTGTAGTAAACATGCCAAAAAAAACCCACCAACACTGCTACAGATGGGAAAATATATGTATATTTTATGATGCAAATGGAAAGCCAAGCAACTATAAAAGAGCAACAGACAGAAAACAGCATTATAACATTCTGACATTGCTAGCTATTTTTCACTGGCAACAAGTTGGGAATGAAATAAAAAGACACAAGGCTAAGAAAAGTAAGTGTCCTTTGGGGGCATCTGCATGGACTGATAACGCTGCCTTGTGGGAAGAAGATAAGAAGGAGCATCAGAACGAGATCTGCCCTCGGATGGCTTCCAAGTACAGAGGAGTTAGACTTCATTTTTTATTTCCTGTTGCTAACAGCAGCCCTTGTTGATCCCCACCCCACCTCCGCCGGTAAATGAAACACCTCTGGCAGCCTAGTATGTTTGTTCAAAACCAGGGAAACACAATCAGAAGGATATTTTCAATGTCACTTTGAGGAGTTTATCCGTATCAAACAGCCCTTATTGACTGAATCCAGAGGACCTTTGTAATACAATGTTTTATAACAGTTAGGCCTGTTATTTAAAAGCGAATTCTTCATAGAAACAATCCTCGGATCTCTTGCACTGAGAATAGTGGTGGGGGGAGAATCCCTGGAGTTTTATAGCACCCCACAGATCTCTAAAAGGATAATTATTTACCTTCATCTTCAAAGCAGGGTTGCCAACTTCCAGGTGGTGGATGGAGCTCTCCTACAATTACAGCTGATCTCCAGGTGAGAAGTGTTGGAAAAATTTGCAAAAATACTTAAATATTCAGAGTTTCCAATGGATCTTTGCTTCACTGGAGAGGAGGGATTTCTTTCTGTGTTAAAAATCTTTATTTCCAAGGGAAGGGTACACAGGAAAAGCTACAAAATAACAAAGCCTAAGGCTACATCTCTACAGCTACAGAACAGACCGACCACATGGTCTCACAACAACCGTAATGGAGATTCTTCTTCTTCTTGACCCCTAGAAGGAAATGATTGTGAGTAAACAGACTTAGATTTTGCAGGCTTTGTTTTCATTGTCCCTGAGCCAGGTTTCCCTTCCACGTCAGTCTAAACAATAGCACACAAGGTAAACAGATTAACCCTGTAATGACTGAATTAGACCTTGCAACACACACATCTTTCCAACTATAGGTTGTATATTTTATTTTATTACTACAGTCCAAGTCCAGTGAGAATAGTACAAAAATGGTAGATAAAATATATAAATACATAAAACAATATGTTACACTAAAAAAATTCACAATCATAGAATAAATTTCAATGTTGAAAATACAGAGTCGTAGTTCTCACAAATAACAGAATTGGGGCGGTCCCTCTATATATTAGTTAGAGATCTCCTACACTTCATTGCCAGTCAACCATATTTCGCGACCTTGTATGTTATGTCCGGGCTCTTATCAGAGAGCATTTTAGAGAGAAGTAGAGCACTATGTCTCCCTGGATAGGCTGAAAGTATGGGCAATATATAAACTTCACATATCTGATTATACATCTTACAATCGAAGATAACATGTTCTAATGTTTCTATTTTCCCATCACCACGGGAACATACACATTCTTCTAACAGAATTTCTTTATATCTTCCCTCAAGGACTAGAGAAAATGACTGCTTTGGAGGGTGGACTCTATGGTATTACACCCTACTGAAGTCCCTCTCCTCCCCTAAACCCCTCCCTCCTCAGTCTCCACCCCCAAAGTCTCCAGGTATTTCCTTTTTTTTTTAATCTACCCTCAAAGGGTAGAATTTTATTTGTTTTTTCATAGCATACAAACTGAACATACACAAATGGGTTATCAAATGCTTATGTTTCCAATAATTGCCTCTTAGATATTCTCTATCTAATATGGTATCACATAACATTATTTTCTATGAGCTCACATTTTTGTATCTTAAAACCAACATCTGTAACTGCTATCTCAACGATCTAACCTCTACTTTGCTCTAGGGATTACATTTTTAGGTTACAATCGTTTGCACTATTATACCAGTTATAAAAGCGCCTCCATGTGTTCTGAAATGTGTAGTTTGTGGATCCTCTTATCAACAATGTCAATTTATCACTTTCCGCTGTTTCCATCAGTTTTTGTATATATTCTTGCTTTTTTGGTACATCTTGTGCCTTCCAGTATTTGGCATATAACATTCTTGCCACTGTAGTAAAGTAGATAATTAAGTATCACTTTTTTCAAAGTCTTTAGGTAGTATACTCAAAAGCATTACTTCGGGTGTAAATGGAATTGTACATCCCACTATCTTCTGCATTATTGCATGAATCCATCTCCAGTATCTCTTAGTTACATCACAATGCCACCACATATGATAAAAGCGGTGGCTCAAGTGGTTAAGATGCTGAACTGCAGGCTGTGGAAGGTCAGTAGTTCAGCAGTTCGAGACCCGGGTGCAGCAGGATGGAGTGAGCTCCCATCTCTAGTTCCAGCTCCTGCCAACCTAGCAGTTCGAAAGCAAGAAATTGCAAGTAGATAAATAGGTACCACTTCGGTGGGAAGGTTACAGCGTTCCGTGCGCCTTGGTGTTTAGTCATGCCGGCCACATGACCATGGAAACGTCTTTGGACAGCGCTGGCTCTTTGGCTTTGAAATGGAGATGAGCACCGCAACCCTAGAGTCAGACTCGACTGGCTTTCGAGCAAAGGAACCTTTACCTTTACTAGATAAACACTTCCAACATTTGTTAGAACACTTACTATTCCCTTTAGCTATTCTGTCAGGTTTTATATACCATCTGTAAAACATCTTATACATATTCTCTTTAAATGCAATAGCTTTCGTTATCTTAATGTTTTCTTTCCATATTTGTTCCCATTGTTCTAATTCAATATTATGATTTACATTCTGTGCCCATAAAATCATATTTGGTTTGACAGTCTCATCATACATCATATCATTAAGTAAAAAGACATAAGTTCTTTTGATCAACTTAGAGTCCACCGGGGTCAAAACTTTTTCCATGTCTGAAATCTCCAGGTATTTCCCAACCCGAAACTGGCAACCCTGTTTCAAAGCCAGAAGTCAATGGGTTCCATCAATGGAGTTAGTTCACTAAAGTCGGGGGGGGGGTTTACCACCTTCACCTCTTCCCATCAGCCCATGGCTGTGGCCTCGCCCCCAGCGTGCCCGGCGTCATGACGTCACTTCCCTGTGACGTGCACGTGGGGGTGGGGTTTCCCCCAGGGCCCGATTCCGTGGGGGCAGAAATCGGGCCTCCAAAGCGGGGGGAAATCTGCCCCCTGGGGGGAGTTGGCAGCCCTAGTTTCCAGCCTCCAGGTTAGGGTTGTCATATGTCTACTGGGACCGGGATATCTCCTGCCCCATGGCTGGAGGGAGATTTTCTTTTTCTTTTTTGTAATGCCAGTGGGGTACAGTGGTTGTTGAGAACCGGGAGGACCATAAAATCACATCCTCATTTTATTTCCATTTATGGGAGCTTGGAACCAACTCTATATGGCTTTACCATATTTAACACAGAAGACGCAGGCAAGCAAACTGTGGTCAGATGATCAAACATGCCTGTGTTTTATCAGTGTGCTGGAGCACATGCGGCCATGATCTTCAGGCAATCGTGCATCAAGAACTGCCTTTTTGAAGTGTTTATCAATGTGCTCAGCAGTGACACAGAAGGGGAAAGAGATGCAAATGAAATTAAGCGGCAGTCCTAGGAATACTTTCCTGGGAGCAGGGCTATTTTTGGGCAGGAACGCACAGGAACGGAGTTCCGGCTGGGTCCTGAGTTGGCCACGCACATCAGGAACTCATTAGCATAATAGGCCACACCCAACAGCAGAAACTCATTAAGATTGGCTACATTAGGGGTGTGTGGCCTAAAATGCAAATAAGTTCCTGCTACAAAAAAAGCCTTGGGTTTTGACAACAAAGTAAACAGAATAAGAAGCAAAAGGTGGGTGTGACTGGATGACCACACTTCTGGTAACATGGGGGTGTGTGGCCTAATATGCCAATGAGCTGTGCTATCAGTGGTGTGGCCTAATATGCTAATGAGTTTCTGCTGTTGGGTGGGGCCTATTATGCTAATGAGTTCCTGCTGGGCTTTTTCTACAAAAAAAGCCCTGCCTGGGAGTAAGCCTATTGAACAAAATTGACCTTACTTCTGAGTAGCCCGACTTAGGATTGCTCCCAATGGAAACGGACAGCAGCAGCGAACTTCTTATGCTCCATCTCCATAATTAATTTTTGCAGTCCTCCCAGCTAAATGAGCATTCAGAAGAAATGGGGCAAAACAATACGGCAGAATAAGAAAAATGAACTGAAGGTTTGGGGGGGGAGGAACCGATTCATTCTTTCTTCTGTAATGGCCAGCCTAAACTGCAGGGGTGCGCTTGGACTCCCTGTGTGTTAGAAAAATCAAAATATCTGTTTATTTTTCTCATCTGGATTGTTGTCATAGTGAAATTCCATAATGTTGTAATAAATTGAAGTGGCTTTCCCCAGCCGTATGTTTTAAATATACTGCCCTTGGGCTAATCAGCTCTAACTCAAAACATCAGAGGACATACAAACAGGGCATGTTAGAAAAATTGTGATCACAGTGAAAATGTATTTGGGCACCTGAAATGTTAATTCCCATGAAAACCATATTTGGTTTTACTATAGAGCGATGTCAGATTGAAACAACTGGGCCTTCCCTAGCTGTGCTAATCGAATACAGTCAAAACTAAATGCGGAGGAGAGGGCTCTGTATGATGATATCAAGGATTTCTGAAGCCGAAAATGGATGTAGAGGAGAATAAATTGTGCTCAATAGGCAAGCCTTGACCTGGATAGCCCAGGATAGCCCAAATCTCATTAGACCTCAGAAGCTAAGCAGGGTCAGCTCTGGTTATTATTGGGATGGGAGACCACCAAGGAACCCCAGGGTTGCTATGCAGAGCCAGGTAATGGCAAACCACCTCTGAGCATCTCTTGCCTTGAAAATTTTCACAACTACAATTAATACAAACTTCGAGACACAAATTATGTCAATCTTCTTCAAATGTGTTTAGGAAAAAAAGAGTTTAAATTTAGGATGGATAGACTCCGTTCCTTTTCAGATGTTGCAGGCCACACCGCAACATCTGGGAAGCAGAGCGCACCCGTCCCCGATCCGTCCTTTCCGTGGGGAAATGCACATTAAAAAAAAAACACCAAGAAAAGAGTAATACCTAACTGAAGTTCCGCAGCAAGGGCGGCCGTGGGATCGCCGGCGCGCCCGTCTTCCACAGCATTCGAGGCTCCCGGCCAAACTGCGCATGCACGCACATGTGCAGCCGGCTGTCTTGCTCTCCGTCCCATGGCTTCCCCCCGGCATCTGATCGTGCCGGGGAGCAACTGCGCGGCGGCGTCTGAGCGCGCCACCGCATGTCTATTTTGCTGCTGCTCAGAAAAGCCGCGCTTTGGCCGTGCTTTCCCCCCCCCCATGTGACCGGGGCCACAGTTTACGTTAAGTGTTGTTAGTCCTTAATCCAATAGTCAAGTTACCTGCCCTACAGTCAGGGTTGCCAGGTGTTGATGTGCACCGGCAGGGGGTGGGAGGAGCCTGCTGTGAGTGGGGCTTCGCCCCCAAACAGCAATGATACCATGCAATGTCCCTGATGCGATTATGTCACAAGGAAGTGATGTCATCATGTCAGGGACATCACGTGGCGACGCTCTGGTTTTGGGGCAAACTCTGTTAAAATTGGCATCAAGCTACAGAGTTTTGCTCAAAAACCAGAGCATTGCCATGCGACGTCCCTGACTTGATGACATCACTTCCATGTAACATCATCACATTGGTGACGTTGCTATTTGGGGGAGGGTGGGCAGAAGCCTGAAAAACCAGGGGATCCCCCGCCCCCACCTGGGGAATGGAAACCCTACCTACAGTTTCTGTTAATAAAGAGGCCTTCAGCCAAACAGAACTGGGTGTTTGTTGTTTGCTCCACTATGCAAAAGTACACGTGTGCAAAATCTGAGCACAGCAGCCACAAGTATTGGGAGGACATGTGGCTGGCAGGCTTCCGGTGTAAGCGATTGCAATGTCTGAAAAGAGCTTCACTGCTGACCACGTTGGGCAGATCCCTCTACCACGAGTAGCACTCTTCAGCTCTTCAGCAATGACCCCACAACCACCCTGAGCTTCTGGTCATGCAACTGACATTAGCACAAATGTTAGAAGAACCACGCAGTGCCTGTTATTTCAGCAGGTTCTGAAACTCACAGTTTACCTCCCTCGTTGTTACCTCCCCAGAGCCCCCTTTCAAAAAGGAAGGCACAAAGCAGAGAAGCCATAAAAAAGGTACTGTAGAATGCAGCCCTGGAATAACCATTCAGCAAAATAAGCACGTCCTTGGGGCTCCAAGGAAAGGGGGCTACCATAGAGGGGGGGGGGTTGGCTTATACTGCTTACTGCTATTTACTGTGAGTCGAGGGTTGTCAGCTCCCTATTTGCTGTGAGTCGAGGGTTGTCAGCTCCAGGTTGGGAAACACCTGAAGAGAAGATGTTGTGTCCGCTGACCGCCACCAGGGGCCAGCGAACACTCCAGAGCTTGACTTTGGTGGAACAATGGGGACTAGGCTCCTGGTCTCTCCACTGGGGGACCAATAGGACCGTGGCGGGAGATTCAAACCCACCAACGGGACCTAGGGGTGTGTCCCCAGGTGTGTATATAGTTGGCCAGCCGGCCGTTTGTCTTTGTCTTCTTGTGTCCCAGTAAACCATGCTGATCACTACATCAGTCTCAGTGGTTTCTTCATGCGTTTAACCTACTACACTTCAGAAGATGAGATTGGATTTATACCCGGCTCTTCACTCGGGAGTCTCAGAGCAGTTTACAACCTCCTTCCCTTCCTCTCCCCACAACAGACACCCCGTGAGGTAAGTGGGGCTGTGAGAGCTCTTTCCAGAACTGGTCTTGAGATAATAGCTCTGAGAGAACTGTGACTGACATAAGGTCACAGCAGCAGCTGCATGTGGAGGAGTGGGGAATCAAACCTGGTTCTCTCAGATTAGAGCCTGAGCACTTAACCACTATACCAAACTGGGTCTCAAACCTGGAGATTTGGAGGGCGAAGCCTGAAGAGGGCAAGATTTGGGGAGGGAAGGAACTTCAATGGGGTGTAATGCCATAGGATCCACTTTCCGAAGTGATTATTTTCTAAGGGTGACCTGATCTCTGTCGCCTGGAGATAAATTCTAATACCGGGATATCTCCAGCCACCACCTGGAGGTTGGCAACCGCGTCAGAGCCATTCTGTCCCAGCACTGCCCTTTCTCTTCTCACTGCCTGGGGAAATTAAACCAGACAGCAAGGTACAAGAGTAACGATCAAAATAGAAGGTATCTAGCTAGTCCCAAATTTCAGAAAGAACTCTGTTCATTTTTTGGAGCATTTATGCACACACACACACACACACACACACACAAATGGCCATTGTATGGGTCGAGTCTTAATAATCTATTTCTAAATGGACACCCCACAGTCTCCCATTGACAAGTGAGCCCTGCTCTCTGAAACATTTCCAAATACCATCCCAATAGAACTGCATAACCTTTAAGGCCTGCTATTTCTCCTATGTTATTTTTTTCAAGCTGTCAGGGAGTTATATTACCTGCAACAGCTGAATCTAATTAGTGCCATAATCACAACAAATATTTTAAAAGGCCTAGAAAGTTGTGAAGGGAAATTTGCTTTCCTTGGGGAGCGGCTTTGCCCTGCACTTGTGGTGGAAGTTGTGTCATAAATGACTCATTTTTCAGAAACATCACATGACCGTGTATTTTGTTTTCATTAAGTAAATATGAATCAAGGGGATGAGCAATTACAAAGTTTCAGTTCAAACAGTCAAACTTCAAAACTTTCCTTTCCCCCTTTTTGCCGATATCAGTGAGCATGAGCCCATTTTCAATACACCAATCTAAATTAAATTAAAGGCGCTGATGAGTTTTTCTTAATGTTTTCCCATCTTTTTTCTCTGCCTCATTTTCATACTGTTTCAAGAACCAAGGTGGTCTGCTGAAAATCAAACATGATCCTCTGTGGAATCAGATCTTTCACGTTTTAATGTATCATTTATGTGAAAATATTCCTGTCCTGCCCACTAACCTGCAGGGCTTTCGAGATGTGTCACAATTAAATAATAATAATCCAGCAGCAACAATAATAAAATCAGCTGCTGAATGAGCAAAATCAACCATCTCAATGAGAGATAATACGAACAATAATATAAGCTCTTAAAATAAGCAAAAAACCCAACAACCTAGTTATATTCAGGCACCTTCCAGTTCAGCTTGCTTTTTGCTACCCAGCTTCATTCAGGGAGCCGATGGTGGACATATACAAATGAATTCAGATGTATCCATTTGCATGATTTCCTGCATGATTAGACCACTTTCTCAGAGTTGCCCTCCCTACCAGCCATCTGTTCTGCCACTGGCTGCTGTTAAAAAGCACGTCGTAAAAGGCGGCAGCAGTGGGGGGGGGGGGGTCATTTCACTGTCGGCACGCCGCCATCTTCCAGATCCTCAAAAACCAGGATCATGAAACTGCGGAGGAAATCGGGCGAAGCCCCGAGTCAAAATGCAGCCCCGGAGCTTCGGGTGTGAAATTGACACGTTTGTGTCGAGGCAAACGGCGCTGTGCTGCGAGGCAGCTCTCGTGAGAAGTCACCCTTAGATTTCTGCAGTGCATTGACTGTATGTGGGGTTGCTTTGAGGACTGTTTGCAAACCCCATCTGGTCATCATCTGGATAAGAATCTGTCTCACCAGTCTTGAAGAGCTCTTGTCCTCGTCGACTAGCTTTCGAGCAAGGGAACCTTTACCTTTACTTTTTATCGGGGCAAACGGCGGTGCAACATCGAAGCAGCTCTAGTGAGAAATCAGCCATAGAATCACAGGGTTGGAAGGGGCCACACAGGCCATCTAGTCCAACCTCCTGCTCAATGCAGGATCAGCCTAGAGCTTCCCTGACAAGTGTTTGTCCAGCCGCTGCTTAAAGACTGCCAGTGAGGGGGAGCCCACCACCTCCCTAGGCAGCTGATTCCACTCTTGCACAATTCTTAACTGTAAAAGAGTTTTCCCTGATATCCAGCTGGTACCTTCCCGCCCTTGATTTAAACCCATTATGGCCTCTCCTCTGCTGCCAACAGGAACAGCTCCCTGCCCTCCTCTAAGTGACAGCTCTTCAAATACTTAAAGAGAGCAATCATGTCATTCCCCCCCCCACAACCTCCTCTTCTCCAGACTAAACATTCCCAAGTCCCTCAGCCTGTCCTCACAGGGCTTGGTCTCCAGGCCCCTAATCATTCTAGTTGCTCTCCTTTGCACCCACTCTATTCTGTCCACATCCTTTTTGAAGTGAGGCGTCCAGAAGTGCACACAATACTCTAGATGCGGCCTGACCAATGCAGTGTACAGCAGGACTATGACACTTTGCAATTGTTATGCCTCTGTTATTGCACCCCGATTGCATTAGCCTTTTTTTTGTCACCACATCACACTGGCTGCTCATATTTAACTTTCGGTCCCCCATACACCAAGATCTTGTTCACAAACACCGCTACACCGGGCAGAGATATACTGAGTTGCAGTTTACTATTTTGCTGTCTTTGTTTGCTGTTGGTATCTCCCCATGAGAAGAGCTAGCCCTGTAATTGCTTCTTGCTGTCGCTTCACAAACAGATGCCTCTGCCTGCATAGGTGTGGAAAGTTGGCAATGTATCCATCATTGGTCATTGGAAGGATGCACTGGACTGGACTGACACACAAGAGGGGATGAAGTGCACGTGATTCCAAGCTTGGCAATCAGGTCAGTTTAACGAACTTCTAAAGAAGATTTCGTTCATGGACTGACACGGACTGTACAAGTACAAAAGCAGCCACAAGTTGCAACTAATTTCTAACTTACTAGCCCAATGAGGGGTGGTGCCATAGCACAAGTACTTCCTGAGGGGTACGGATCTGCTCGCCATGATACTTGAGATGGGTTTTAACAAAGAACATTGAGCCAATCTGATGAACAGCTCAGGTGTAATTAAAGAAGTCTGATCAATGTAAATTCCCCATGGCAGGTGTGTTTGTATTGAAGTTCGCAGCATGTCTCCAAAAACAGCAGAATTAATAAACTAGAGTTTAGTAATCCACTGATTTAGTTAGTGGAAAGCAAAAGCAATTTTAGCTCCCTTTAAACATCAGGATGAAGAAAAATATTTCCACATCATACCTGCTCAGCAACTTAAGTGCCCTATAGATGGGTGCGAGGAGGGAACTATGTCGATGGGGTGCCATATCAGAAAATTCCTTTTCTCAGACTTCCGGTTTGCGGATTGGCGATGGCGGTCGCTCTCCCCAGCTCGCGGGGAGGTGATTAGCACACCAGCGGCACAGAGGGGTGCTGCCTCAAGTGGCACCCCCACGGAGCCCTTGCAATGGGTTCCAGGCCAGAGGGCTTCTGAGGGTTAGCCTCTTCGATGGCTTGACGCCAGAGAATAGAGGCTTCCCTCCACCCTGATGGTCCTACCGCTGAGTGACCTTCTGGTACAAGCTAACCCAACCAGGACAAGTGCAGGAGATCGAGTGGAACAATGAATGAGAGAGCGAGGTCTGAGATATGACCAACAATGAACGTGAGTTCGAAGTAAACAGATTATTTTGATAAAACGGAGTACCCCCCCGGGGGGGGAAGTGGAGCACAAGGAGGGACGCCTGTTAAGCGCAGGGACAGATCAATGCAGCGAAGGGGGTAGGGGGGAAACAAACAGCGAGACTATTTTGAGAGACTTACTTGAGTACCGATAGTGAAAAGACGAGTTTTTCGAGCCGTGACAAAGCAGTTTGAAACTGTAAACAAAGAGGGAACATGGTGGCTTCCCAAGGAAAGTTTAAAGCGAAACCAGGCAGCCAGAGTCCAAGACCAGAAGAGGGAGCAGACGTCATGAAGTTGTTAGCGGATATGCTGAAGCCGGTAATGGAGCAACTCAGTGGTATTAACCAGCAACTGGCCACACTAAACCAAAACTTCGCTCTACAGCAGCGCCAACTGGCAGAAATGGAAAAGAAAGTGGAGCAAGCAACTGAAAAAATCATAGAGATGGACACCGCAAATAAGAAAATGAAGAAAAGAGTGACAGATGTGGAAACAACACAAAATCTCCAGGAAACCCGTTTGTTACAGCTCCAAATGGAAAAAGCTAATATGATTCTCATATTCCAGGGAGTGCCTGAAACTGAAAAAGAAGATCTGAAGAAGACTCTGGGCGAGATTATTGCTCCAGTAACAGGCTTATCAGCGGAGGAGATAATAAAAGACATGGAGGCTGCCTACAGGGCATACTCCAATTATATAAAAAAATAGCCTGCCTGGAGAGATTGTGGTTAGATTTGCAAGAAAACAGACCAGAGATGCTATATTAAAAGCAACTTCGGCAAATCCACTGAAAATTGGGAAGGGTCGGGGGAAGAACTTGAAGAAACCAAATCAAGTGATTCTGCTACTTCTGGATCGGACGAGGACTCTGTGGGTGAAACGGGAGCAGGAGCAACGAAAACTGTATACAATTTTAGAGATAGAAAACCGAAGTAAGGGCAGAAGGACTCTGTAAATCGCTCTTTGAAGTAAAGAAGATGCTCAAGAAGTACTCTCATAAAAATTAACTCACTAACATAGAACCTGTGTAAAACAAGAACTTCACAAGTATATTGTGTTACTAACACTTTTATTACTTACATTTAGCTTAACATGGAAAGGATCTTTGTAGCCCCTTCCTATATTTTTTGTTGTAGTTTAGTAGTCTTATGAAAAATAATAAAAATACCCCCTCGGGGGTTTCAAAAAAAGAAAGAAAGAAAATTCCCTTTCTCTTCTGTTCACCTATCTCTCCTTTGAAGATGGTGGCACACAAAACAGAACTACTGGAGAAGATCAGGCAGGTTTGCATTTGAGTGATTTATAGCTTATTTTAAGGGTATGTATCCTGAAATTCCTGAACTGCAAATATACATGAAAATTGCTGTGTTGATTTATTACCAAGATTTCCAGAATGGTAAGCTGAAATCTGGAATTCTTAGGCATTATAAAACACACACACACCAAAAAAACACTGTCCCCCCCCCCATGTTTGGGGGCTTACCATCCTCAGAATCTTTGATTCTCCTGATTTTGCGGACAACAGTCTTTCTCCCTTTCAGTTAGATACTTGCAAGACCTCAGTAGTGCTCTCAGTCAATCACCATTGGAGACAAGCCTCAGAGAACAAAATTTTAAGGACTTCAACTGCTGCTGGGAGTGGATGACATTTGCAGAGGGAATGAGAGGCTCTACCCACCACAAACTCGTTAAACAGGAGTTAAATAATTGAGGTATTCCTATTGTGGCCCAGGCTAGCCGAATCTTATCAGATCTCGGAAGCTAAGCAGGATAGGCCCTGGGGGTTAGTATTTGGTAGGGAGACCACCAAGGAATTTCAGGGTCACTATACCGAGGAAGGCAATAGCAAAGCACTTCCATCAGTCTCTTGCCTCGAAAACCCTATGGGGTCGCCAGAAGTCAGCTGTGACTTGACGGCACTCGCACACACCCAGCAGATACCCAGCATGAACACGGGTCTCTGTCATCTGCAATCACATGCCCACATGCTCCATGCATTTGAAAAATTCAGACTGTTTCAAAGATTACAGTGATGTGGAGGGCCTTCCTTACTTTGCGAAAGGAGACAATGAACTACTAAAAGGAAGTTCGGCAAATGCAAAGTTTTCAGCAGCAAGGTAAAAAATGAGAGTCACTATAAGAGCACACGAAGAAACTTGATACAATCAGAATTTAAACACCAGTCACATGCTGTCAGCTAGGCCTCTCTCAGGCCCTGGCTGCCATGGGAGTGGGCTGACTCTGGAATGTTAAGTTTCAATTCTGCTGTGTCTTCTATGTTTCTGTTATCTCTGCTTGACCTTCAGTGCCTGGTGTAGTATTTCTCCTGGGAATGGAAGCCCATTACTTTGGTGGGCTTCTACCTGGCCCCTGATTGGCCCTGGTCCATCAGGGGGTCTCCTTGAATAATGTATAACAGTTTGCTTCACGCACTTTTATTCAGTTCTAACACAAAATGGTTATCTACATACTCTCAATTTCTCAATAGAGGCCCCTGTCACACGGGAGGTTTTACCCCGCAAGAGGGACGGATTGGGGGCGCATCAAATGGGCGCGATCACACCACAACATCTGGGAAGCGGAGCACACCCATCCCCGATCTGTCCTTTCCGGAGGGAAACACGCAGCAAAAAAGAACCTAGAAAAGAGTACTACCTACCTGAAGCTCTGCAGCAAGGGCGGCCATAGGATCGCCGGCGCGCCCGTCTTCTGCAGCATTCGAGGCTCCCGGCCAAACTACGCATGCGCGCACATGCGCAGCCAGCTGCCTCGCTCTCCATTCCGTGCCGGGGAGCAACTGCGCAGTGGCTCGGGGGATCTGTCTGATCCCGCCGCCGCACGTCTATTTTGCTACGGCTCAGAAAAGCCGCACTTTGGCCGTGCTCCCCCCCCCCCCCGGTCCCGTGTGACTGTGGCCAAACTTTACTTCTTTGAATGAAAGCTGTTGGGAACGGATTGCTGTAGGAGTCTGACACATGCATTCTCTGCCAGGGTATTAACACTGCCATTTAAAAAAAATTGGAGAGAAATGTGCCAAGAGGCACTGATTTCAGGGTCTGCAAAAACAAACTCCTCCGTTCTGCTTGAAACTGGGGGGGGGTCTTTAGATTAGAAAGGGGACTGTGTTTTTGCCAAATTTAATATCCTTATCTTTCAAAAAAGCTTTATCAGACCCTCGAATTGGTTCCCTCATTGAAAACAATGGTCCCAAATTCCAGAATGCCCCAAAGACTCAAAGATTTGAATCCCAAACTGGTGCTATCCTAATGGTATAGATTTGAAATTACAATGATTTTTTTCTTGGAGCACACTGCAGATCAGGGCAGCTAACCATGTTTTCCTGCTGCAGTTGTCCTCACGATATCCCTGAACTTCCACTAGGAAAAAAAATCCTGAACACTGAGAGCCAAATTGCTCTCATGAATCCTGCAACTAGGAATTTCTACTGAACTGTGGATTGGGAATCATTTTTCCCTTCAATTATTTCTCTTCCTTTAGAACGAAATGTACTGACCCTTTAGACAGGACTCACCATGTACAAGATAAGGTGGTGTTGGTAATTTCAGGGTCCATAAAGCAAGAATCCAGTGAATTTAATGGCCAACAAAACGTATTCCAACGTGAGCTTTCATAGACTAAAGCTCATTTTTTCCTATGCATTTAAGCATACATCTATTAGGTCATCGTTTTTGTGATGTCATCACGTTGCATCGGGGGTGACACTCTAGTTTTGGGGCAAAACTCTATGGTTTTTTGGCTTCAAAACTATATAGTTTGCCCAAAAACTAGAGGGTCACCCCCACACACACTTCTGGGTGACATCATCATGTCAAGGATGTTCTCTGGCAATGTCCTAATTTGGGGGTGTGGCTTCCCCCACTGGCTAGCTGACCAGCAGCAGATCTAAGCCCCGAAAATCAGGGGAACCTCCACCCAGACTGGGGGTCTGGCAATCCTATTCTTGGGAGTGAGCACCACTGAATAACATGATGAGACCTACTTCCAAGTATATTTGAGTAAGATTTACCTGTACAGTAAACATGATCCAGACAGTAAACATGATCCAGACTACCTGTACAGTAAACATGATCCAGACAGCATGTTCCTAGAACAACCAGATTTGTGTACAGGTAGATGTACACATATTGAATAAAGCAATTAATTGACTAACTGCCACATGATGAATTCACTAAGTTGACTCTAATTGGATAACAACGTTATAAATCCTGAGGCCTTGGGCTGCTTCTTCCCCCACCCCCATTATTCTGTTACTGGGCAAATGGAAACATATCATGTGTTCCCTCTGCTGTGGGCCCAACTTAGGGTTCCCAGTTCCAAGATGGGAAATTTCTGGAGACTTGGGGATGGAGCTGGGGAAGGGAGGGGCCTCAGGGATGTGACGTCATTGATTCCTCCCACCAAAGCAGCCATTTTCTCTGGGGAAACTGATGTCTGGAGATCTTGAGGCCCTACCTGGAGGTTGGCAACTCTAGCCCAAATAGATGAGGGAATGAAGAGTCTGAGGCTGGTCTAGACACACATCAAAATGTGGTGGTAATAAAGGGGAAGAGCACTGACCTGGCAGAATGGACTGCAGGCCGTGGGTGTGGAATTACATGTGTCCTCCAAAGTTAATAATTCTCAGTAAGCAGAAAAGTAGCACAACACGTCAAGGACTAGACTAGGAACTTTCTCCTTGAAATGGTGGCGGGTTAAAAAAAAACTGCAAGGAAATGTAAAATGCTGAAGCACTGATAATGTTACTCTCCCCAACCCTGGTTGAAAGGCCCCTAGCCATGGGACTTTTGAGAGGTGGCCTCTTCACCAGTGCAATGCTATGGAATCGAGGCGCTTCTCTGTCCCGACGGTCCTCCTGCTGTGTGTCCGTATAGAACTAGTGACGCTGACCAGAACAAGCGCTGGGGATCGAGCGGTTTAAACGGAGGTACAGCGAGGTCGCAAGACCGAATATGAACTGTGAGTCGGATTAGAGCGTAATTACCCATTTAAAAAGAAAGCTCCCACCCCATGGACTAGAAAGTAAAGCAAACGGGGGAGGGGCCCCTCCCATGCACATGAAATAAAAAGCGAGATCCAAGGGGGGAGGGGAAGTAAAAATGCTGAAATCTGTTGGGAGAGACTTACCAGGGCATGGATGAGCATTTGAGCATTTATTTAGAGACTTTAGCAAATTCCCGAAAAGTAAGCAATCCATAAAGATGGCGGGGAAGAGGACTGAGAAAGAAAAACTTTCAAAAGCAAAAGTAACTGGGAGCCCTCATCCAGAAGAAACCACCGAGTTGGCTAAAACATTGGCAGAATCCCTGCACCCCCTGCTGGACCAGATTACTAATCTCAAGGAACAGCTGTCAACAATGAACCAAAGCATCACTACTCAGCAGCTTCAATTGAATGAGACTCTTAAAATCATGGAGCAAACAGCTGAGAAAGTGAAAGAAGTTGACGCCAATACTGAAAAGGTGAAGAAAAAGGTGCAAAAATTGGAAAAGAAGCAAGTCTCTACAGAAGAACAACTTTTACAGCTACAAATGGAGAAGGCAAATCTGGTCCTTTGATTCCAAGGTGTCCCAGAATCCAGAGGGGAGAATCTGAAGCAAATGATGAGTGAAGCATTAGCCCCAGTGACAGGGTTGAAGGCGGAATATCTTATGAGATGGATGTGGCCTACAGGTCTTATTCCGTTTACATAAAGAAGAATAATCTGTCTGGGGAAATTGTAATGAGATTCTCGAAGAGGCATGTGAGGGATTCTATCCTGAGAGCGACTGCGGGGTCACCCTTGAAAATTGGGGACAATACTATCAGGATCTTGAAGATATCCCATTTGAAATAAGACAAAGGAGAAAGAAATATAAAGATTTAATTCTTTTTCTTCAAACAAATGCAATAGTCTACAGGTGGTTAATTCCAGAATGTGTAACCTTCAAATTTCAGGACAAAAAAGAAAAGATTGACTCTGTTTCCAAAGCACGGGAGTTTTTGAGAATCCAGTTGGGTGAGCCAGAGGAGGCAGATAAAGAGGAGAAGGACAGTAAGTCCAGTGGCAACCTGGACTCGTGGTCTTCCGGAGAGGACTCTCTTTCTGAAAAAGGGGTGGCTGCCCCTAAAAGTCCATACAAGCTGAGGAAAAGACAAGATAAGAAAAAATGAAGGCTGAAGGACTCTGAACTATGCCTTTGAAAGTATAGCTTTTAATAATGAGATGCTCTGGGGTTACTCTCTAACAGTTAAACTTAAGATTTAAAAGATATCTTAGCATATCTGACTAAGTTCAAAAGTTATTAGCGATTTAAGAAAAGTTATTGTATCTAAGCTGTTTTAATGATCTCCTACTCTTGGGATTTTAGTTAGTAGTGGTTATTTTTTCTTTCTCCCTAATTGTAGTTCCCTTCCCCTATTTTCTTTGTAGTTTGTAGTCTAATTAAAAGATGCAATAAAAAATCCCCTCCGGGGGGCCAAAAAAAAAAGAGAGAGAGGCTTAATGGGATATTATTTAACTTAGGGTTGCCAGGTGGATTCATCGTGCCGGGGGGGATTTGGGGGGTGTCCCAGGAGTGGGCAGAGACATCCCCGATGCGCTGAAGTCATCAGGAAGTGACATCATTGTATCTGCAACATCGGGGGTGATAATCTACTTTTTGGGGAAAACTCTATGGTAAAATTGGCATCAAACCTGCGACAACCCCGACACAATGATGTCACTTCCATGTGACATCAGTGCATGGGTACGTTGCATATGGACATCACTGTTCGGGGCAAGGTTACCCTCACCAGCCAGTTGGCCTGCAGCAGGAAGCAGAAAAAAACAAGAAGGGCTCACAGGTATCCATACAGGAAATACAACAAACAAGCAAACACTGTGATATGAATGATTAGGACATTTAGTAGAGATCATAGTATATTATAAATAAAACTTTACAATATTACAAGGAAAAGTCTATCATTCTCAATGAGCACCCGGATACAAACTCATTTCATCCCAGTCTTCCTCAGGAGTAATCCTATTGTATTGAAAGCTGTCAGACTCTTGATACAGCTCAATGTTATGTTCATGGAGATCATTTAAGACAGCATAATATAGAAGGCTTTTGCACCTAGATATAGAAGACAAGACTGGCTTGCGCATAATACAAAAACTTGAAATGGAACCAGAAGATAATTTGAAGAACTGAAGAAGAGGAAGATTGGGACGAAATGAGCTTATTATATCTGGGTGCTCATTGAGAATGACGGACTTTTCCTTGTAATATTATAAAGTTTTATTTATAATATACTATGATCTTTACTAAATGTCCTAATCATTCATATCACAGTGTTTGCTTGTTTGTTGTATTTCCTACTGCAGCAGGAAGTAGCACACAAAAACGGGGGATTCCCCACCCTGAACCTGGGGAATGGTAAGCCTGATTTAATTTCATGCCATGAAAAGCATAGGACATTTTTCTCCAGGCCTGTTGTCAGCCTTACTTCGACTAGGGAGACCGGGCTTTAAACAGCTAATCAGCCCTTCACCTCCTGATCTTGGCCCAGACACAGGGGTGGATCTTACCCCTATCCTACCACTTCACTGAGCAAAGTATGAAGCCTTCCTCCCACATAAGGAGCCTTCCTCCTCCTTAAGTGGTTCTTCCACTGGCAGAAGAGGCTCTTAATTGGAGGACATCTCCTTGGGGGGATGGTTGGATGTACTCCACTATCTCTTGGCCTTGCTTATTTCACAAGGGTGCTGCAAAGATAAAAGAGGAGACAACCTATACGCAGCCCCTGAGCTCCTTGGGGAAAAGGTGTGGTAACAATGCAATGCAATTGATGACCTGATTCAACAGAACAGTTTTGTGCAGGGCTGTTTTGCTGGGGGAATGTGCCAGAACGGAGTTCCCGAACCTCTTCAACAAAATTATTTTAAAAATGTTTAAAAACTCATTAGTTTTCAGGATGCAGATTGAAAACTTCATTTCCCTCCTGAGAGTTCCGGCACCACATTCCCCCCAAAAAAAAAACGGGAAGAAAAGCCCTGTTTTTGTGCACATGGGTGCATTTGGGGTAGCGTTGCCAACCTCCGGGTGGGGCCTGGAGATCTCCTGGAGTGGCAACTGATCTCCAGACAACAGCGATCTGTTCCCTTGGAGAAAACGGCAGCTCTGGAGGGCAAACTCTATGGCAGTCTGGCCCTGCTAAGTTCCCCCTCCCCCCTCCCACGTTCCACCTCGAAAATCTCCAGAAATTTCCCAAGCTTCAATTGGCAACCATAACAGGGTTTGGTTTCACTGATAGCTGAATGAAATCATTTTATATATGCCTGGTATTAGGGTGTTTGCTAACAGCCTTAGATCTTTACTTCAACGCAGCCTTTAAAAAAAAGAACAAAATCTTTCATATTACTCCAAACTTTGTCTTTACAGGGCAGTTACTGTAATTTTTATTTCTTTTTCTTGGAAATAAACTTGGGTAGCCACTGTATGTGCTAATGCACTGCCTCCTGTTTTTAATACCATAATCCTGAACTGTCTTGTCACCCTTATAGGGTTACACTATACGGTTAATGCAAACATGGTTCTACTAGCTCATTAGAAACTAAGGGCTCCCTCTGCTGGCTTATTTAATAAGTGAACAATTGGGGGAATGTAATTTTCTGTCCTTTTCCAGGGCATTTATGGACTCTTTCTGGCAGTTGATGCTGAAACAGTAACAGCAGTTCGAGTCATAGTGTGAATGTAGGGTCTTTGCAAAGATCAGTTGAGAAGTGAACGTAGAAGAATAATATGAGCCCTTTGACTGGATCACAACACACGTTTGAAAAGGTTCATGCAGGGCCGGCCCGAGGGTTTTTTGCACCCTAGGTGGGGCTACCTTCCGGCGCCGCCACCCCCCCACCGCACATGTCCAATTATGCAGTTACCAACCTCCAGACAGGGCCTGGAGACAAGGAAGTCCCCCCCTTTAAAAAAATAAATGGCAAGCCAGGGACTCATGGGGAAAGCTGTTCTGTTCCCTTCTCCCCCCCCCCAGCAAATTATAAACACCCCCCTCTCTCTATGCCATGAAAAGCTTGCCGCCGCCTCCCACTTGCCACCACCCCCTTTAACAAATGGGCGCAATTTGCAAATCAAAGTATCTCTTCCTTTCTGCGGTGGGGAGAGTGCGCCCGCAACCTTGCCTCTCGCTTACCTTTCCTTCTGCCCCCCAGAAGCAGAGAGCCGCTGCCAACAGATGGAGTCAGCTGGGTCTCCTGGCCAAGGAGAGAGTTTTGTCCATGCTTGGCTGGGGAGGGGGTGGTTGTTGTTGCTGCTGCTGCAACAGCGGTGGGTCCCGGACCTTTTTTTTGCCTCCCCCCCGGCTGGGTGTTGGCAGACCGGGGAGGGGCGTGCAGGAAGAGGCAGCTGTTGCCAATATCTTCCTCTCACCCCGAGTCTGGTCCTCCTCTCCTTCGCCTTCCTTCATTTGCTCAGGCACTTTTCTCTCCCCCCCA
>NW_015167552.1:43595-151988 GCF_001447785.1 Gekko japonicus
CCCCCCCCCCCCCCAGCCGCCTCCTCACCACGGAGACCTAGAGACTGAACTGCACGGGGTGGGGAAGGTGGGTGCAGAGTTCAAAGCCCCCGGGGGGGGGGCTTCCTCCGCACAGAAACAAGCCCTCACTCGGGCGGTCAAAGAGCTGAAGACGCCAAGAGCCCCCCCTGCCGGGCAGTCCAGCTCCGAGGCCCCCGAGCATGTGCAGAGAGAAGAGGCTGGCCCCCGCGGCGCTCCCGCCCAGACCAGTCGCGCAGCTCCTCAACTCCTCTCCCCCCCAGCAGGTAGACTGCCTCCAGGCCAGGGCGCTGAGGGGAGACAAGAGGCGGGAAGCAGGGCTTCTTCTGGGCGGCGTGTGGGCTTTTTGCGGGGGCAGGGCCACCGTGTGCAGTTTGGCGTGGCGCCCAGGCCCAGTCAGAACTCAGAGGTGGCAGCGCTGGCGGCGGCAGCAGTCGCCCAGTCAGGGAAGCCACTAGCCAGGGAGATTTTGGTGGGGGCTGGGGGGCTTTGGCGGGGGGGTCCTGTTTGGCACCCCTAGGGCCAGCCCGCACTCTAGGCAAATGCCTAATTTACCTACCGGTGAGCCAGCCCTGGATTCATGCTAACTTCAGATTGCCAAGTTCAAAGAAAACCAAGAGGCACTTCTCAGAATCCTAGATTCAAACTCCGCATGAAGTAATTCATAGATTTATTGAATTTATATCTCACCTTGAATACCTTGTAGAAGGAAGGAATATAAATAAGACATAGAGAGATGGTAAATCAATAAATACCAGGGATGTGAAAGTTGTATGTGATGAGCATAAGCACACCCGTAGCCAGGATTTTGTGGCTTGTGGGGCAAAACATTTTCTTGTGGGGCTGCCATTATTTGCCATAATGCAGGGGGGGTGGCACATACCCCCTCCCTCCCCTCCTACAAGAGTTAAAGGGCCCTTGAGCTGATCGGTGGGCCAAGTGCTCTCCAACGATCATCTAAAGGGCCCTTTAAATCTTGCAGGAGGGGAGGAAGAAGGGTGGGAAATCAAATATTAACAGAAGGAAATTATATACTTATCTTCAGTGGCAAAAGAGGACCAGAAATGTAGGGATGTATTTTAAAAATGATATTCGAGATCTCAAACAAAGATCTGATTTTCAGCCAGAGGTGAATCACAAACAAATTGCCTTATTACCAATAAACAGTGAAGGATTTTTTTAAAAAAGGCAACAGAATGGAGTGGTCTGTTCTTAAAAAAACTGATGTCTGTTTTTTTCTTGAAATACCATTTAGAGTTCAACATGTTTGATTATTAGACATCTGTCCCATGGCTTAAAAGAACATACTCAACATATTTCAGACTGGTTAACCTGAGAATTTCTAGTACATCCCTAGGAAATTTCTGCTTTCCAATAAAGCCTCTAGAGCCAGAAGAAAAAACACGCAAACAGAATCCAAGGAAGGAAGGAAGGAAGGAAGGAAGGAAGGAAGGAAGGAAGGAAGGAAGGAAGGAAGGAAGGAAGGAAGGAAGGATCTAACCAACCATACAGGTTACCTGGTGCTGAATGCCACTAAAATGGATTGTTAAAGAGTAAATTCCAACAACGAACTGTTTGAGAACATTCAGCTTCTGATGCATAGACTGAAGATTAGGGGTGAGGGGAAATTCCTTATTTTGGGTTGAACCTGGCCATCTTTTCCACTCAAACTCGCACTGTTCTCATCCTGACTCCCCCTCATGGCTGTTACTCATGCTGGTCACATGATACTTTCGGGGTGGTCACTGGGGATCCCTCCTGCTTTTTTCACCAGTGGGAATGGATCCAACTCTTCATTACTTTATTTTCTTTAGTTTTTCACTTTTCATTGTTGGGGGGAGACAGAAGGAGGAAGCGGCGGTGGCAGCCCTAGAGGGACGAGTGAGCAAGTGAGGATGGGCAACCAGCCCATGTGACTCAAGGAGCTGGAGCCAGGTCTGTGGGTGGGAGAGGGGTTGCTGGGTGGCTGTGTCCTCCTCTGCCTGGCCTCACTGGCAGAAGGGAAGCAGCTCCCTGGAGAAAACCACGGTGATGGTGCAGGGTGACCTCAAAAGAGTGGCAGCACAGGGAGGAGGCAGTAACCTTGTAGAACTAACTTTCTGGCTATTTGTGGGGCGGGGCCCTGAAATGCCCCACTGTAGCTATCTTCAAGTTCAGTGTCATACCCTAGAAACAGATGTTGGTCTCATCAGATTGGTCTCTCTTTTATGTTAATAGTTATTTTTATTTGCTATTTAAAGTATACAATATCATCTTTCCATTGTTCCTTTTTTGGTAATTTTAACATTTCCTCCCTATTCCCTCCCCCCCTCAGTCTAGTCTTTAACTTTCAGCCAGGAACACAGGACCTGTAGCTTCCACTGAACGTCTTCTTTCTGTTCTTCTTTTATCCAGTTCAGGTAGAGAGACCATTTTTCCTTGATCCTCGATGTTCTATCTTCCCATGGTAGATCCTGGGCCATTGTAGTCATTCTATCTGACTGGACAAAATCAAACAGATAATTATCCCATGCTCTTTCTGTCCATTAACTTTTATCTTTCCACCCTAATGCTATCACTGCTTTGCCAGCTAATATCATTGCTTTCAATAAGTCTTGTTTTTTCTCTCTCTATTGTCTCATTACCTAGAGTGCTCATCGTCATCAGATCAAAATCTATATTCAGCTTTACCTTGAAAAGCTCATTTATCACTCTTAGTATAATTTTCCATAATTTTATAACCTCGGGGCATTCCCACTCATCAGATTGGTCTCATTCCCCTGAAGCCCCACACACCACGGCCCCCACCACACTCGCAAAAAATACCCTTTAAAGGGGTTTTTTTTGTGAGCTGAGCCTGTTGTCCGTGACCGCCCCTCCACATCCCTCCTGCTAGATTTAAAGGGTCCCCCCAGCTGATTGTTGAGCAAACGTCAGAGGACGGTGGAAGACAGGAAGGCCTGGCATGATCTGGCCCATGGGGTCACGAAGAGTTGGACTTGACTGTGCAACTGAACAACAACAACAACCAGCTGATTGACAGGCCATTAAGTCCTTTAAATCTGGCAGGACGGGAGGGAAAGGGGTGGCCAGGTGTGTGGTCACATTTGGGGGTGGGGCTTGGGGGTGTCCCCGCCCACCCTGGAACACCCCCACCCCAAATCCCACCACTGGAGCGAGGAGGAGACCTGGCAACCCTACCCCTAACACTGAAATTGAGGACTTTCTGGTTTGAAGGGAGGGGACGACAAGGTTGCCAACTGTGGGTTGAGAAATTCCTGGCAATTTGGGGGGTGGATCCGGGGGAGGGTGGGGTTTGGAGAGAGGAGGGACTTTGATGGGGTATAATACCATAGAGTCTATCCAACCGGCTATTGCCTCCAGGTTAACTGATCTTTGTCATTTGGAGACCGGTTGTAATTCTGGGATGTCTCCAGCCACAGCCTAAAGGTGGTATAAATATAATGGCAACACAGCAAAAGCAAGTTTTAGTACAAAAACGCAGCACTGGGTAAAGAAATACAAATAGGTCTGTAAAGTCCTAAAGATAGTCTTATTGAAAATTTGTAGAATAAATAGCTAACATCTCAGCTAACATCTAATATATTCATACAAATTCAATAAGGTCCACACAGGACTCCTTAGATAAATTCCAGCTTCCAAAATACAATTCAGTACATTAGAATACAGCCAAGCTCTTTTCCTGTACAGCCAAAAGTCTCCTCTAGAGTGGTCAGTGGCGACAAATACCTAGGTTCACTTCGTTTCAGTTCTCCTTTCTTCAAGCCACTTTCCAGAAGAACCTGCCAAGTTCACAAAACCTCCTACTGACTGACGCATAGCAGCCGACAAGACTTCTAGCTGACTTGGAATGCAGGCTTCTAAACAATGAAGACAGTTGCTGTTCATGTGGGGGCCGTGATGGGCTATGGTTTCTTTGGTTTCAGCTCCCCCTGTGAGGGTGAGGGTGGGTTGGCGGAATCCTGGGCCCATTCTTATCACACACAAACTGGACTTTAAAAACAATCAAACAGATGTTACTCTTGTGGTTGTTTTAAATCTGGCACCATGTTTTACTTTGAGTATTATGAAAGGCTTTGTCCTGCCAGTTAGCTGCAAAGCGGAGTCCGAGAAGGTGAGATGGATACAGAAGAAGTGACGTGAGATTTGGCAGAAAGGAGAGAAGAAAGAGTAATCGTGAACCCCAAGTAAGAAAATTCCCCCATTTCTGCAGACTTGCCAGGAAGGGTTAAGAGTGAGGGGGCAGGAGAAGCAGATGGAGAAGCAGATGAGAAGGAGGTTAGGTCAGAGAGATACTAAAAAGTGGCGTGAACTTTTAGAGGCATTTTAAAATCCAAGAGTGTGGAATGGATGCTATCCCATAAGGTCACAATAATGAAGAAAACTTTCATTGTGGTGTGGAACAAATCACTCATAAGGGTTTTAAATAGGACTCTCACTTGCAGTCTATATATAGAACATGAAAAATCCCAAAATGAACTGGGGGGGGGAATTGACCACATCGCAGTAATCCCCTTCTGTGTTCCTCCTCTCCAAGTCCAGCACTGGTCAAGATCAGCGTCTTGTTTAGCTATAAAAACCACGATCCAGATCGTGATCCAATTCCGTATGCCCCGAACGTTGCCAAAGTTTTAGTGCAGTATTTCTGACAGAGCTATAAAACTGTGCATATGGCTTTCACACAGGAGTCCTCCAAGGACAGCTGATGCTGACGCAAGCAGTGGTCATGAAGAGGTCACCACAAGTTGCTTTTTTCCTCTCTGGGAATAGAAGAGCTATTATGCCAGCAAGGCATGAGGCCGGAAACGGACATCTGGGCAAAACTGGCTGGGCTGATGGAAAACAATTGTCCATCACGGCTAGCTGCCAAATGTTGCCATTAGCTCCTGACAGTTGTCCTGTGAGGTCAAGGAGAAGATGATGGCGATAATGACAATAACAACTATTCTACTCAGCCCTTGCCAATGGACATCTGAGTAAATGGATATAAAACAACACGGTGACATCATATTAAAACAAGTGATGGGACACATTAAAGGGGGAGAAGGTGAAGTAATATGAAACGGGAAACATAGAGTGCCAGGGAACCAACAGGGAAGGCCCTGGAGAAAAGCCTTTCAGACCATTTGAAGGGGGAGAAAGGAGGAACATAAATATCCAGAGAGTGTTGGGCCTACACCTGAGAGTCCTACCGCTGCAGTGGCCTGATTGCATTTGAGCTTTGAAGGTTAATTTGAGCTTTGAAGGTTAAAAACCTCAGAGCAGGTCAGAAATATGGGCACAGCTATAGTGCCGGCAGGAGAAAAATAAAAACAGTGCTGGCCACTGTGTCAGTATGTCACTTCCGGGTACAACCCATGAGTGACAATGGGCAACTCTAGGAATCTATTCCTAGAGCTACCCATTGTCACTTCTGGGTTGTACCCGGAAGTGATGCAGTGACGTTGGCAACATCGCCAGTATCACACGCTCCCCCATGTCCCCACCCACCCCAAACCCTCCCTGGCGACAGTACTGGGGGGGGGAGATAAAAGTGGGTTGGTTGATGGATGGGAGGGAGGGAGGGAGAGAAGGAAGAATAAAAATGGGAGACGCTATAGGGGCTACCAAAGGAAAGGAAAGAGGGTCTGCCCGGTTGCCAGAAATTTTTGGCTGCCAGGGCAGGGTCCGGGGCACTGGGGCAGGGGAGCGGGAGCAGGGAACTTAATTAGATTACCCAACAGCATGTGGGACAGGGGGTAGTGAAGAAAAGAGAGAGAGAGAGAGAAGGCATGCCCTCTCTCTCTTTCCTTCCCCAGCCCACCCCCTCCCCCACTCAGGGCAGTCCACCTGCATAGTGACACAAGAAGCCATGCTATCCTTAACCCACAAAAAACCAAGCAAACCTATGCCGAGGGGTAAACAGTAAAGTGTGCTTTAAAAAAAAAAAGAGGGCTTTTTTAAAAGAGAGAGAGAGGCTGGAACTCGCAAGAGGAAAATATTTTTCAATCTGTTTACTGAAAACTCATGAACTTTTAAATATTTTTAAAAGAATTTTGTCGAAGAGCTTCCGGAACTCCATTCCAGCGCATTCCCCCAGAAAAAAAGCCCTGAATAATATTGTTGTTAAGTAGGGATGCCACCAAAATTCCCTCTAAGCTGGGGAGTCTTGTGAGCAAAAATTCTACTTTCTGAGCTACTGGCATTAAAGTTGTGAGCGAGCGATTTGACTGCTGCATAAATGAGTTTGCTCTGGAGCCCTCCTTCCTGAGCTAAGACAAAAATGTGTGAGCCAGAGGCGAAAAAACTGTGAGGTAGCTCACGCTAACTCAGCTTAGGGGGGGAACAGTGGATGCCACTGAATTCCGCAAACCCACTATTTTGACTTGATATTCCCCCCACCCATTTTGATTTTGCTCCTCCCTTGTGTGAGCTGAACCTACAATTCTTTATTTTCTGTTTCCTCTTGCTGCATATTCCCCATTGAAGCAATGCCATTTTCAGCATTACTTTTTCACCGATGGTGTAAAGTGGCACAAAAGGGACAAATGAGTTGAGACTATTAACAACAGAAAAGCGGGAGGGGGGAGCAACAAAAACACTCACTACATAAAACCCCCAAAGAAATTAAAAAGAGCATATTTGTACTCCCCTCATCTTAAACATTGAAAGCCAGTAGAATGATATATATTAGTAGGGGTCTGATGGACACTCTATAGATCTGTAAATAAGAATACTCTCAGCTTTTTTCATTGTGAATATATTGGGTTGGAATCCAGCAGATGTGCAGAGCTTTGCCATATTTCCTTCCCTCCAGCAGTCCCCACTGATGGAAGAGGCAGGAAGTCCAATTTTGCCCCCTTCTCCTTTCCCTGTAGTCCACCCCCAACTTGTATAACTATTCAACCATGCAGGCCCCCTGACCCTGAGAATCTACTTTATGCAAGTCTGAAGAGAGTGAAGGAGAAAACAGCAATACAGCAAAAGTCTACAGTCTTTCGATTGGTGGTAGGAGGGATCGGACCCTAATCAGATAGAAGGAAGAAACAGGAGGGGGGAAACGGACACGCAAGGCTTTTTAGTGCTGCTGAAAAACAGGCCCCTTCCTGTCCCAAAGCGGTTATTCTCCTTACAATATGACTTTCAAAATATACAAATATTGGCACTGACTGGAATGAGTCGATTCCAAGGTAAGTTGGAAACAGGCATATTTGATCACTTGCTGGTTCAGTTCCTAGCCTGTCTGTCAGCTGAGAGCAGCACAGCTGATTGTTCGATGGACTATGTCATGTGCATATGTTGGATCAGTCTCACACTGCTTTTCTGCAACTTTCCCTTCTGCTACTGCCACTCCCTTCCCAGCCTGCTGTTCATCACATCTTGAAGTAACATAAGAAGAGTCCTGCTGGATCAGACCAATGGTCCATCTAGTCCACCAATGGTCCACCTAGTCCAGCATCCTGTCTCACACAGTGGCCAACCAGTTCCTCTGGATGGCCAACAACAGGACATAGAGACTGAGGCCTTCCCCTGATGTTGGCTCCTGGCTCTGGGATTCAGAGGATTACTGCCTCTGAATATGGAGGTTCCCCTCAGTCCCCATAGCTAGTAGCCATTGATAGACTTATCCTCCATGAATCTATCTAATCCCCTTTCAAAGCTGTTTATTCCTGTGGCCATCACCACATCCTCTGGCAGCAAATTTCACATTTTAATCACTCTCTGTGTAAAGTAGTATCACCCTTTGTCTATCATGTCCCCCCTTAGATCCAGGTGACCATATAACCAAGCTTGTTATTTCTGATTCTGATAAATGTCATTATGTTGTATGCTAATTTACTGCTCAACTTCTGCCTATATATATGGACTGATAAGTTCCATTTCACTGTATCTGAGGAAGTGTACATTCACACAAAAGTTCATACCTTGAATAAAACTTTATTGGTCTTAAAGGTGCCACTGGGATCAAAATATGTCCCCCCCCCTTAGTGATCTCTTTTCTGAACCAAAAAGTCCCAGGCCCTTTAGCCTGTCCTCACAGGGAAGGTGCTCCAACCCCCTAATCATCTTGGTTGTCCTCCTCTGTACTTTTTCCACCTCTGCAATGCCCTTTTGGAGATACGGTGACCAGAACTGTACACAGTATTCCAAATGAGACGGCACCATAGATCTATACAAGGGTATTACAATATTGGTTGTTTTATTCTCAATCCCTTTCCTAAGAATTCCTAGCATTCAGTTTGCCTTTTTCACCGCTGCAGCATTCTGGGACGACACTTTCATTGAGCTATCCACTACGACCCCAAGACCTTTTTCCTTCTCATTCTCAGCAAGTTCAGACCCCTTTAGCCTATACTTGAAGTTGGGATTTTTTTTTGTCCCAATGTGCATCACCTGACACTTACCAACGTTGAACTTCACTTGTCACATTGGCACCCACTCACCCGGTTTGTGGAGGTCCTACTGGAACTCTTCACAGTTGGTTCTCACCATCCTGAATAATTTTGTGTCATCTGCAACTTGGCCACTATTCTATGCACTCCTAGTTCCAGATCATTTATGAATAAATTAAATAGTACTAGCCCCAATGCCGATCCTTGTGGGACCCCTCCGTTGTGAAAACTGTCCATTTATTCCTACTCTTTGCTTTCTGTCATTTAACTAGTTTTTAATCCATAACAAAAATTGGAAAAACAGTGATTTATAAATCGTAGCAACCCCCCCCCCCACAGTACATAGACTATTACACTGTATGTATTTTACTCAGAAGTAATTACTCTCACCATTATTCTTAAAAAAGGAGTTGTTTATTCAAGGCTTGCAAAAATTATCTAGTTGGAGGACAATCTTTTATTCTCATTAAAACAGCACCTTAAGGCAGCACACTGTGTGACAGAGTGTTAGATTGGATGGGCCATTGGCCTGATCCAACATTGGCTTCTCTTATGTTCTTATGTTCTTATATAGTCCCGCGACGATGAACCCCAATTGGTACTCATTTCCCTCAGCTTTGTCAGGTTGCAGTCTGTCAGGTTCTGCTCATAAAGTCACATCTTTTTACAAACATGTATTTTTCAGGGCTATTTTTGGGCAGGAGCACACAGGAACGGAGTTCTGGCTGGCTTCAGAGTTGGCCACACCCACTACAGCCAAAACCTCTGTACGTGTGTGGCTACAGAGGGAAGGCCTGGAGAGTGACCCCCCCGTGACTCCAAGGCGGGCAGGCCGGGGGGGGCCTGGAAGGATCGGGGAGGCATTTAAATGCTTCCCCGTGCCTTCCCCGGCCTGTCCAAGGGCCAGTTTGCCCGGGCTCCCCACAGCCGTGGGGTGTGGCCTAATATGCTAATGAGTCTCTACTGTTGGGTGTGGCCTATTATGCTAATGAGTTCCTGCTGGGCTTTTTCTACAAAAAAAGCCCTGTTTAACATGGTTTTTCTAAATCTGAAGAGAGAGACCCAGGTATGTTCTAAACTTACCTCTGAAGCTCATTAAACTACCTATCCCACTGGTTCTGGTATATTCCAACTGGCTTCTGAACAGGTTCCCACTGTTATGGACTGTCTCCTCAAGTACAGGAACTGTCAATTCATTCTATATGTTAGACATTAGGCTGACTGGCCTGTAATTTCCTGGTTCCCCTCTGGAAACCTCTTTAAAAACTGGTGTAACATTTGCTACTCTCCAGTGTTCTGGTACAGTGGCTGAATTTAGGTTACATACACAGGTTCTCAGATCAACTCTCACATCTGAGTTCCTTAAGAACTCTTGGGTGTATGCCATCAGGACCTGGAGACTTATCAGTTTTTAATTTCCCCAGTAGATCTAGAATTTCATCTCTGGTCACCTCGATTTCGCTCAGTTCTTCAGACTCCCTTCCTGAAAATAGGAACTGTGACATAGGTATGTGCCCCAAGCTTCCCATAGTGAACACAGAAGCAAAAAAGTCATTGAGCTTCTCTTCTATCTCCCCATCTTCCTTTAGCAATCCCTTTATTTCTTTGTCATCCAAAGGTTCCACTGCTTCTCTGGCTGGTTTCCTGCTCTGGATTTATTTTTTAAAATGTTTATTGTTTGTCTTGATTAGCAACCCACTCCTCAAAATCTCTTTTTGTATGCCTGATTATTGACTTACATTTCTTTTGCCAGAGCCTGTGATCTCTCCTGTTCAATTCATTGGGGCAGACCTTCCAGTTTTTAAAAGAAGCCTCTTTACTTTTTATAGCTTCCTTGACTTGCGTTATTAACCATGCATGCCTTCTTTTAGACTTTCCTAATTTGTGGAATGCATTCTGTTTGGGCTTCAATTAGTGTGGCTTTAAATAGCTTCCAAGCATCCTCTAGGGATCTGATGTTCTTGTGTTTCTCCTTCATATTCCTTTATACTATTCCCTTCATTTTAGTAAGGTTCCCTTTTGTAAGGTTTCCATTGACCAGAATGCTAAACTTAATAGTATTGCAGTCATTGTTCCCAATTGGTGTAATGACCTCTACATCTTTCACCATGTCTTGAGACTCACTCAAAACCATATCCAAGATTACTACCCCTCTGGTTGATTCTGTGACTGACTGTTCCAGTACACAGTAATTTATGATGTCTAGGAACCCCATTTCTACAGCTTGACTCGAGCACATATTTACCCAGTCAATGTCAGAGTAGTTGAAGTCTCCCAGTATAATAACGTAATCTGCTTTAGTCACCTCTAAGGGATCATGTCCCTCCTCCTCAGACTGATGCCCTCTGACCTCAGAACTCTCACTCTCCACAACAGCAGAAGAGCTGTCAGCACAGGAGTGGGGCTGTTTTGGTAAGTCCCTAAGGATGTCTTCCCCAAATCTTTCTCTCTCTCTCTACCTCAGCTTCTCCAAGGGAACAAACCTTCTCCCTGAGAGCCACAAGCTCCATGCAGCGAGCACACACCCACAATTTCCCCCTTCTCCCTGAGAGCCACAAGCTCCATGCAGCGAGCACACACCCACAATTTCCCCCTTCTCCCTGAGAGCCACAAGCTCCATGCAGCGAGCACACACCCACAATTTCCCCCTTCTCCCTGAGAGCCACAAGCTCCATGCAGCGAGCACACACCCACAATTTCCACCCAGTGGGTAAATAATTGGACATGTATCACTCTCTGCAAAACACTGGATAGCCCCCGTTCCCCTGCTGGCTTTCTACCTTCATAACTAGTTAGTGGTTTAAAGGTATCTAGAGTAATGTAGGCTCCCCGGGCTGATCCCCAGGCTATGAGCCACAGGCCAAGAGACTCTCACCCTTCAGCTCGGGCCTCTGCCTAGGAGGAGCCTTACAGTTCAGAGGCCCACAGCCCCCACCTCCCAGCAGCAACATCAGAGGCTGGGGCCTGGAATCAACCCCAGGCAAATAGACCTTGCTCAATGAGCAACAGACCAGACAAAGGACCTAAACAGCCCCAGACAAAAACACCACTCCAGAAGGCTATAAGCATGCACTCATGCTCAAACTCTGTCCTCTCACAAAACAACCTCAGCTAATGCTCCCTAGTAATTTAGCAGTTTAGGAAAAGCAAAAAAACCACTCACGATCCCAGCAGCTCTCTCCTGTGTTCCTTCTCCCAGCCCAGTCAGCTCAGTTCATTTTACAGTTACATCTTACAGTTAGTGACTTACAATTGTGAGGTGTTTCCCTCTGTCTCTTACATATGTCTAATTTAGTGTTCATTAATGGCAAATGCTGGAAACCCCTTCTGGATCTAGAACAATTCATGCATGTGTATTCTCGTAGCACCTTATAGGAACCAGAAGACCTCACTTTCACTAGGTGACCATGTAACTCTCATGTGGCATCATGACAAAGAGCTCCTTTGAACAGCTACAACACATATAACAAATGTGTTTTGTTTACCAAGACTTAGCTAGCCCCTGACCCCCTACGCATATAAAGCAACTTCTATGTAGGAAAGCCTACCAAAGCAGTTACATGGACAGCAACCAGGCTGAATATCGCAAACTAAGCATACGCAAAGCTGATCAAGATGGTGTCCAATTCAAATGGAACAGTGACAAGATCCAACAACGGGTTCAGCTTTCATTCAGTTCAATCATGATTCAAGATCCAAGGATGGGTACAACTTTGGATCAGTTAGGTCACAGTTCATTTCTCAAGAAATCCACATCGCTAGTGGAAACCCCATTCAAAAAAAAACCCCAGCACCACCAAGCCATTGGTTAGAATAGAGCTTCTGCCAGTATAAGGTTTTCAGCCTTGCAGCTGAAGACACATAAGCAGAAAGTTCTGAGGAAGTGGCATGTCCCTTGGCAATAAAACTGGCTATTGGGCCTCTGAAGAATGTCTATACAGTAGTAGTAGTAAACTGAGGAATGGGAGAGCGCACAAAACCTTTCTTTCTTTCCAGTTACAATACAAACAGCTATTCCTGCCTTGAGCATTGCCTGTGGCAACTACGGGCAAAGAGACAACAGCACAGATACAATCTCTAGAAATCATTCAGTGACAGGTGAATGGCTGAGGAGCTCCAAATAACTAAATAAAGTCCAGCAGTGTTTTCCTTAGCCAGTAAAGAAAATACTTTTAGCATTTTACGGTCACTTTTGGGGTCAAGGAAAATCTTGCTT
The DNA here is from genome assembly GCF_001447785.1 of Gekko japonicus. Taxonomy (NCBI): domain Eukaryota; kingdom Metazoa; phylum Chordata; class Lepidosauria; order Squamata; family Gekkonidae; genus Gekko; species Gekko japonicus. The sequence continues at coordinate 56,202 of NW_015167552.1, forward strand.
CCAAAGACAACAAGCCTAGGGGGTAGATCCTGCCAAGAGTCTAATGGTAAGGCTGGGAGCTCCAGTTCAGCCTCTGAGGCTGAGAAGGAAACTAATTGATGAAGGAGTTCATTTGTGCTTTGCTTGAATCCCGGGAAACTGGGGGGCTGTTTCCTTTCCTTTCAAACAGACTTGATAGAATCTGAGTATACATAAGCAAATACTAGCCAGAAAAGCTGATAGCAACTGATCCATCTGGGAAACTAGGAGCTGTACTCAAGAGGTTCTAGAAGGTTTGGGATTTGTAATTATTTCAGGGGAAGGGTATGTACTGGCTCATTATTTTCTTTATTATTAAAAATTCTAACCTGCCTATTGGCCAACAGTCCACAGCTATCACTGATATAATCTACTGTAGGGTTACCAGATGTCCTCTTTTTAGAGGACATGTCCTTTTTTTGTTTGTCCATCCTCTTTTGGGCTCTTTTAGAAAAAAAACACTGATGAAAATGTCCTGTTTTGGGTTTGGAACGTTAGAAATAGGGGTGTGCAAAAACATTGGGGTTTTCCCCCAATTCATGTCTGTTTGACCCAAAATATATCGGTATTCCAAATATTCCTGAATACCAATATTGATATTGTATTGGGATTTGGGTAAATATTCAGGAAACCCGAATTTATTTGGCTCCATAATACCCTACGGGGACCGATCAGGGGGTATTAATGGAGAATCAATCAGGGGGTATTAAAGGCTTGGGGGGGCTGTTTTTTGAGGTAGGGATACCAAATATACAACATAGCTACTGGTGCCTTTCCTCAACCCCCCCCCCCCAAGTTTTAAAAATATTGGACCAGGGAGTCAAATTCTATGGACTTCCAAAGAAGATGCCCCCATCCTCCATCAAAACCAATGGAGGAAAAGTTCACTCACCGAGTCACACTGCTGTAGCAGTGTGACTCAGTGAGTGAACTCAGAAGGCATTTAAACTTTAGATGCTTTCTGCGTTCATTCGCCAAATTGTGCCATGGTAGTGCACACACCTGAATAAAAGCTGAACAACATTGGTTTTTATTCGGGCATGGCTATTTCAGTAGCTGAATCAGATTCTCCAAACTGTACTCATCTGAATAAATAGCTGAAAAATACAGATGAGGTATTTTTGCGGTATTTATTCAACTCAGTATATACCGAGCACACACCCCTAGTTAGGAAAATTCCTAGTTAGTAGCAATTATCACAGCTTAAATAGTAGAGGTATTGAAAATTAGATTTGTCATAGGGATCACTCGTTTGAAATAGTCAATCAGGAAATATGACCTCTTTTTTTTTTTGCTTTTCAAATTATGGTAACCCTCCTGCCGATAATCCATTAAAACACTTCTTTTAAAAAGTTTAGTAGCAAGTCTTTAATCAATTCAACAACATAAATCAATACCTTGATTGATTTTTTTAAAAAAAGAGTTTTAACTGAGCTTATTCAGGCAGAGAGATGTCTGGAGCCATCACAATGTATTATTTATCAATTATTTTATTTAGTTACTTCATTTATGCCCACCTTTCTCCTCTATGGGGACTCCTAGTGGCTTACATCATTCTTGTTTCCTTCATGTTAACTTCATAGCAGCCCTGTAATATAGGTTAGGCCGAAAGTGTGTGACTGGCCAAGCCCCCCCAAGCCTTTAATACCCCCTGATGAATTCTCCATTATACCCTACTAGGAAAAAGGCCCTTTGTGGAAATAAATACAACGGCATCTAGAAAGAGGCTCTGGGCAGGTGCTCCGGCCTCGGACACTCAGTGTCAATTTGCTGTGGCGACCTCAGCAGGGTATAATGACACTAAGTCCACCATTTTCTCCAGAGGAACTGATCTCTGCTACCTAAGGAACAGTTGTAATTTTGAGTGATTTCCAGCCCTCACCTGGAGATTGGCAATGATGGTTCCCCAGAAGAGAATAGTTGATTTGGAGGGTGGAGTCTATGGCTTTGTACCTGTCCGAGGTCCCACGCCTCCTGAAACCTCACCCTCTCCAGGCTCCATCCCTCACATCTCCAGGAATTTCCCACCTGGAGTTGGCAACCTTATCTCCTTCCAAGCCAATCATCAACCTTCATTTATTTCTCCCTCATTCTTCAGCTTTCCACCCCCCACACACCTGCAGCCTCTCCTGTGCTCTGAAGCCCTGACTGCTACGTCACATTGGCTGTCATATGGGGGCCACCTCAGCAGCATATAAGGATACAGAGCCCACCATTTTCTCCAGGGAAACTGATCTCTGACTGGAAAGCAGTTGTAATTCTGAGTGATCTGCAGCCCTCACCTGGAGATTGGACACATTTTACCTCAGAAGAGCAAACTGTTTAGAATGTTAGAGGCAAAAGCCAATCAAGTAGCATATGCAAATGACCTCTGTGTTCCGAGGCAAAGGCCAATGAGGCTGCATATGCAAATAACCTCTGTGTTCTGACTGGCTATGGGGGGGAGACGAACAGCAAACTGCTTAGAATGGTGGAGGCAGGACTCAGGCAAAGCAGCCAGTGGATAGGGAGACCTCTGAATGACAGATCAGAGAGCGAACGGATTTTGGAGCGTGTGGAATGTTCTAGAGAAGTGCCACCACCATTTGGCTTTTATTTATAAGGGAGATGGGGACGGTCCCCATGGGGTATAATGGAGCCAAATAACCCAGCAAGCTTCTGTGGCATGGTCAGGATTTGAACATGGGTCTCCCAGTTCCTAGTCCTACACATTAGCATATCGTTGTTCTCAAAACAACCCTGTAAAGCAGGTCAGTTTTATTGGATCTGTAAAAGCAGCAAGATCTCGAACTAGCTTTTGCCCCACAGGAGATACTCAAAGACTTCACCTCAGTCATCAGGTCATTCGGAGGCTTTAGGCAAATGAGGCAGCAGAATAGGGTTGCCAGGCAAGCACTGGCAAAAGACAGGAGGTTTGGTAGGGTGAGGATATGCTAATGCCACAACTTCACTTCTAGACTCAACCAGGAAGTGACATCATTGCGTGGTGAGCAACCAGGGCTGCAGGACAAGAAGTCTCTCCCTATATAAATCAATGGTACGACCTCATTTGGAATACTGTGTGCAGTTCTGGTCACCACACCTTAAAAAGGATATTATAGCTTTGGAAAAAGTGCAGAAAAAGGCAACTCGAATGATAAAAGGGTTGGAACACTTTCCCTATGAGGAAAGGTTAAAGCGCTTAGGGCTCTTTAGCTTGGAGAAACGACGACTGAGGGGTGACATGATTGAGGTTTATAAGATTATGCATGGGAAAGAGCAGGTAGAGAAAGAGGTACTTTTCTCCCTTTCTCACAATACAAGAACTCGTGGGCACTCCATGAAATTGCTGAGTGGTCGGTTTAAAATGGATAAAAGGAAGTACTTCTTCACCCAAAGAGTGATTAACACATGGAATTCACTGCCACAGGAAGTGGTGGTGGCTACAAGCATGGACGGCTTCAAAAGGCAATTAGATAAGCATATGGAGCAGAGGTCCACTAGTGGCTATTAGCCACAAGGTATAGATAGGGGCTCTGGGGCAAGTGATGCTCTGTCTTCTTGGTGCTTGGGGGGTGGGGTCAACAGTGGGAGGGCTTCTAATGTCCTGGCCCCACTGGTGGACCTCCTGATGGCACCTGGTATTTTTGGCCACTGTGTGACAGAGTGTTGGACTGGATGGGCCTTTGGCCTGATCCAACATCTTATGTTCTTATGGCTGCCAAATGTCAGGTGGGGCCTGCAATTCTCCCAGAATTACAATTGATCTCCGGACTACAGATGTCAGTTCCCCTGGAGAAAACGGTGGCCGGGGGGGGGGGGCTTATGTCCTACTGAGCTCCCTCCCTCCCCAGACTGCCCTCCTCAGTCTCCACCCCCAAATGGCTAGGAATTTCCCAAATCACACTTAGCAACCCTAATTGCCAAGGCTACAGAATGTTAAGCCCCTTTTGCATTTGGTCAAGACTTCGGTCATATAGACCCGTAATAAATTGAATTGAGAATGTTAAGGTGGTTGAATAGACTATACCACTTTAGAATGCAAGGGATGGGGTTGCATTTTTTGTACTTCCTCAACATGAATACTTCCCTAAAAGGAAAGTTAGTAACATTTTGGGGGGGAAACTAGGCTAGAAGTGTTCTTGCTGCTGTGGTGCACACCTTATATCTCCAACCATGCGTAACTTTCTCCTCCTCTTGACTTACCTGCAAAGGCTTTCTCACTCTCTGGGAAAATGAACCACTTGAGTTCTGTTTGCGGAACGCATGTTTTTGTGCTCCAGAGAAAAATCTTGTCCCCACAGACAGAAACCTAGCATTTATATCATGTTTGTCCTTATTTCACTAGCATCTAGGATGGTCGTTTGGGAGCAGCTCTTTCTATAATGAACAAACATACATTTCCTATAAGTAATAATTATTGTATGGCAGCATCTGTAGTATAGCCAGGAGATCCTAAGTTTGTCTGGCAGCCAGAAGTTCAAGCTCTTTTAGTGTTATGCACCACTAGATGGCAAGCTAGATTTTTTTTTTAAGGCAAGAGATGTTTCAGTGGTGGTTTGCCATTGCCTGCCTCTAAGTCATGCCCCTGGTATTCCTTGGAGGTTGCCTGCCCAAATACTAGCCAGGGCCAACACTGCTTAGTTTCCGAGATCTGGGCTATCCAGTTCAGGGCCCCTATAAGTTATTGTTCCTGTATTACAGGGTGAGACCAAGAAAAAGTGGCTTGTCTTGAACTTCCTAATGAATTAATCCTCAAGATGAGGTTTGAGCTGGGAATTTCTAAACTCAATTGATTTTTATACTCAGCTTCTTCATTCCATATGGACAGAGATCTGCAAGGAAGCAGAGGAAGGAGAAGAAAGGAATTAACCACTTGCCTAGAAAGCCCCTTGCTGAGATCACCATAAGTAGGCTGCGAACTGATGACACTTTACAGGCACCCACATGTGTACACACACACACAGAGTGGTAGAGAAATTTAACAGGTCTGAAGACCAACATTTGCTCTGGATAACTCTTCTTTGAGTGCTGCTGTTGCTGGTTTACACACACACAAAACCACATTTAATTACGTAGAGCGTATCCACACTCTCAGGTCCCATTCCCAAAGCATGTTCCAGTGATCAAAACAAGCCCCCACCCAGTTGAAATACACAGACAATTAAAAAACCCTATACCTCCGTCCAAAATGAAATCATAGTGGCCTGAAAACATAAACGCGGCAAAGGTCCCCGCTCTTTGAAGTAAAAATAAATTCCATTCAACCAGAAAACCAGTATTTTTATTTTTAAAAAAATATATATATTAAAGGCTGTATTTTCATCACACCCACACAGACATGGACAAGGGAAGGGGAGGAAAGGAACTCGTAAAAAACCTGAGAGACCAAAAATGTCTTGCCCTGACCTGGATAGCCCAGGCAAGCCCGATCTCATCGGATCTCAGAAGCTAAGCAGGGCTGACCCTGGCAAGTACTTGGGTGGGAGACCTCCAGAGAATACCAGGGAAGGGGGGCAGAGGCAGGCGATCAAGCCACTTCTCTGAACATCCTCTGAGCCCCAGTAGGAGTCACCAGAGGTCACCATGACTTCAAGGCACGGGCACATCCACACCCACAAAAAATGCAAAAAAAAAAAGTCTTATGGCACCTAAAACTTAATAAGCTCAGCCTTTGCCAGTAAGATTACATAAGCAAGGTCTCAGAAGCGCTTAGCTGATGGGCAGGCATGTTTATAGGAGAAGGAAGACTTTCCAATAATCTGTCCCTAAGCCTACTTACCTACTTAGGTAAAGGTTTCTCTTGCTCAAAAGCCAGTCGAATCCGACTTTAGGGATGTGGTACTCATCTCTGTTTCCAAGCCAAAGAGTCCAAAGACGTTTCCATGGTCATGTGGCTGGCATGACTAGATGACGAGGCGCACAGAACGCTGTTACCTTCCCACCAAAGCGGTACCTATTTATCTACTTGCAATTTCTTGCTTTCGAACTGCTAGGTTGGCAGGAGCTGCTGGGGCCAGGGGCGGGAGCTCACTCCATCTTGCGGCACTCAGGTCTCGAACTGCTAAACTACCGACCTTCCGGTCTGCAGTTCAGCGTCTTAACCACTTGAGCCACCTACCTACTTACCTACCTACATACCTCCCTACCTATCCATCTCTCTTTCTATCCTGTATCAAAAGGCTCCAGCACTAGGTCGCTGAAAGATGAGAAACGCTCACATCCAAGTTCACCGTACCAAAACCCCGGGTACCATTAAACAGCCTTTAAAAGACTGGAGTAGACAAATGATACCCTGCCGAGCTTCAGATGACATTCATTTCCAGCCCCTTAAAGCCTGGCTGTAACACCTCCCCTAACCCCCAAATACATATGCTGGTTTAATGACACCATAAATAAAATTGCCCAGCATTCCAGAGCAATTGGTTTCAATAAAAAGTCTTCCCCTGTTTTGAACATGCAGCGAGTCTTCATACTGGCATCAGAATTTGGGGGATGGGGGAACGGGAATAAGGTATGCATCTCTGGAGTACTTAGCAACTAAATCTTTGCTTTGCTCCGTGGAAGGGGTTTTCCTGACTGTATACTTGCTAACATGCTCCAGCCGCTTCCACCCAATAGTTGTCCAGGATAGATTTCCGCAACAGAAATGGATTAGGCTGAAATCACAGGTGCATTGTAAAGTGCAGGAAGGTTGGAAATCCGATTGTATATCAACCGCCAGCGACTGATTCGGAAATCTGATACCGGCATATTTAAAACCGTCTCAGTCTGTATCACACAGCGCACTCAAACAGTGGGAAGCGGGCTAAAAAGCTTCAAGTGGGGCGCATGAATCCAGTCTTAGGCTTGGAGCCAGCAATCTGCAAGTGGAAACAAATGAAATTAGCGCCGTTTTGCTTGCCCAAGGTCTTGTGCAACATCCAGTTCTTTCCTCCCTGTATATTATAGTGCCCAGAAACTGATTGCACAAAAAGTTGTGCCAGCAGAAATGGAAGTGAAAATACAAGATAGATGCAGGTAGGCAGCCGTGTTGGTCTGAAGCAACAGAACAAGGTTAGAGTCCCGGGGCAGCTTTAAGACCGACAAAGTTTTATTCAAGGTGTGAGCTTGCACACAAAAGCTCACACCCTGAATAAAACTTTGTTGGTCTTAAAGCTGCCCCGGGACTCTAACCTTGTTCTAGTGAAAATACAAGTTTGACTTAGCACTAGCAGCTACTGTAGTCCTTTTTCTTGCATTTCCACTTGTGCAAGAGCTCTAGCACAAGTGGATCCAGCCTTTAGTCTGTAACAGCCCTGTCCTAAATCCAGTTCATAAAATGCTTAGGATACCAGCTAAGTTCTATGCTAGCATAACTCTAATATATGTCCACATGACTCCAAGATGTATTGGCATAAATCCAAGATATGACAGTGTAAATCCAAAATATGCTGGTTGTGGGCATATCTGCTCATAGGCTGATGGTGTACTCTGGTTACAGCAATGAACCAGTATCCAGAGCTTAAAATTACTCTGCTTGAGTTTTGTGATACCCTAAAGAATAATTCAGGAGCTGCGGTGGCTCAAGTGGTTAAGACGCTGAACTGCAGGCTGTGGAAGGTCAGTAGTTCAGCGGTTTGAGACCCGGGTGCTGCATGATGGAGTGAGCTCCCATCTCTAGTTCCAGCTCCTGCCAACCTAGCAGTTCGAAAGCAAGAAATTGCAAGTAGATAAATAGGTACCACTTTGGTGGGAAGGTAACAGCGTTCTGTGCGCCTTGGTGTTTAGTCATGCCGGCCACATGACCACGGAAACATCTTCGGACAGCGCTGGCTCTTCGGCTTTGAAACGGAGATGAGCACTGCAACCCTAGAGTCGGATTCGACTGGCTTTCGAGCAAGGGAACCTTTACCTTTACCTTTAAAGATTAATTCACAGCCATTTTAATAGTCAAGAATCTACTTCATGTTATGCTTGAAGTGGGAAGGCACTGTGGTTCAGTGGAAGAGCCTCTGCTTTGTATGCAGAAGGTCCAAGGTTCAATTCCCGACATCTCCAATTAAAAGGACCGGGCTGCAGGTGATGTGAAAGGCCTCCACCTTGAGACCTTTGACAGTACTGACCTTGCTGGACCAATCATCTGATGCAGTATAAGGCAGCTTCATGTGTTCATGTGGATAAGGATGATGACATGTGTGTTTTATCACTTGTGATTCTGGAGATGGAGATGGTGTTAAAAAGGGAAGCTGAAAGATAAGGAGAACCAATACTGATAGTAGGATACAGTACATGGATTGGATCCAGAACAGCATTTTTGCAGGTGCAAGGATTTCCACAGGCAGAATGTGACTTTCTCCCCTCCCCTCCCCTCCCCTCTCCTCCTCTCCCTCCTGTGGCAGCCCAAAATGCACCCTGAAATCCTGTTCCTGGAACTTGGGGGAAAGAATTGTGTTCTTTGAACTATTCCCATGGTTAGAAACAGGGCTTTTTTCTTTTCTTTTTTTTGGAAAAAGAGGTGCCGGAATTCTCAAAAGGGAAATGAACTTTTCAGTTCGTATACTGAAAACTCATGAAATTTTAAACATTTTAAAAAGAATTTTGTTGAAGAGGTTCCAGAACTCCATTCCAGCGCGTCCCCCCAGAAAAAAAAGCCCTGGTTAGAATGGCTGTCTGTCTTTGCCCTCAGAATCTATGGGTGGGATCTAATAACCCCCATTCTGCTCAGCCCCCTTTGGCATTAAAAAAGTCTTTGTTCATTAGTGGAAGTCTTTCTCCTTCGCAACATGTCTTTCTTCACTGAAAAAAGACTTAGGGCCAAACTAGACATGACAGAGTCCTTATGGCTGCTGCTGCTTCCATTTTTTAAATTTGTGTGTGTGCTTGCGAGCCTAGAAGTCATGGTGACTTCTGGCAACCCCTAGTGGGGCTAGGACATTTTCAGAGAGGTGGCTTGACTGCCTGCCTCTACGTCCCAGCCCTGGTATTCCTTCCAAGTACTTGTCAGGGTCGGCCCTGCTTCGCTTCCGAGATCTGGCCAGACCAGGCTTGCCTGGGCTATCCAGGTCAGGGCTAGGCTGCTACCATTTTAAAGTCAATTAAAAATTCCATGAGGTGCCATGGGGTGGGCTGAGGTGATAAGGTAATACCACACCTTATCAAACATCACCAGAGAGCCAGTTTGGTGTAGTGGTTAAGTGTGCGGACTCTAATCTGGGAGAACCGGGTTTGATTCCTCCACTCCTCCACTTGCACCTGCTGATGGGACCTTGGGTCAGTCACAAGCTCTGGCACAGCTGTCCTTGAAAAAGAGCAGTTTCTGTCAAGAGTTCTCTCAGCCCCACCCACCTCACAGGGTGCCTGTTGTCGGGAGGGGAAGGGAGAGGGGTTTGTACGCTGCTCTGAGACTCCAAGTGAAGGGCAGGGTATAAATCCAATCTCTTCTTCTTCTTCATCACCCCCCGGTGGTTGTTTTGGCACCTGAAAAAGTGCTAGGGGACAAGAGCACTGTAGACCAATCAGGATCCCTCATGGAATTTTTATATGACTTCAATATGGCGGCGACATCAGGTCTAGTTTAGCGGAAGTCAGTCATTGGATCCACCTCTGTCGGTACAATCCTAAGCAGAGTTACGCCCTCCTAAACCCATGGAAGCTCAGAAATGTTGCTTCGGGGTCATACTGTAAGTCTGTATCTAAGTAAGCTCATGACTGGGACCTCCTCATAGTCAGCCTCCACTGGATGGTCCTTGATTTCATTTCATCTAGGAGAATTTTTGTCATAGGGAAAAGCTTTATTCCAACCAAGAGATAACACTGTCCAATTTACTGACAACCTCTCAGTTCTCCAAGGTGGCCCCTTTGGCCTTTCTCCTTAGATTTACAGAAGGGATTATTTAGGACACACACAGCACACGAATCTGAGAGTGATGGAGGTGTCCAGTTGTTACCTTTCTGACTGCACTCACTGCGGCCCTGCTACTCTTCCTTAAGCACATCTCCCCCCCCCAAAAAAAACCCCCACACAACTTGTGATTTGGATTTGGAGAACTGTGGAACCAGTAAGGCAAAGGACAGTGTGAGGAGACCCCTCCTGCTTCTGTTGACTGTTTCCCACAGATAAAATACCAGTATTCTGTCACCAAATGGAAGTCAGTCGTGGCTTTTTAGCTGGCAGCTGTCAAAGAAATTCTCTTCCTCATCTTACCGCAAGAGCGGCAACCTGTGAGAAAAGAAAAACAATGGCGTTGTAGAAGTATTTGTAGAAGTATTTGAAGTGCCTTCTCTCTGCTAAATGGGGCTTGTCTATTACATCCCCAGCTGTAAAGCCTCTAAGATTTTTTGTTTTTTAAAAAATCTTCCACTATCATCCATTGCAGAGCCTTCCAAAAACATAGAGCTTTTATCATGTCTAGGTCTGGGCATACCAGAAACTGTAGGCATATGAATAAGAATCCTTCAGGATTAGTATAAAAAGAATTCAAGAGTTTGCTCTCATCAAGAGATTTGTTTTTGACTAAGCAAACCAAATGCAGGGTTTGTAAAGGAAGCGACAGAGAAAAACATGTAATCTAGACTCCAGTAAGGAGACAGTGTAGACTTCAGAGTGTTACCCATAATCCTGAAGTTAAAAAAGTTGGTCACACCCAAAGAGATGATCAATTTAAAAGCATCACCGGGTCTTTAACATTAAGGACTGCTTATTTCTATGCGTCGTTGTTGGGGAAGATTGCTTCACCTCTGACACATCATAAAATGTAATTTGGTACTGTCTGGAATAATCCTGACAACATTAGACTTGGAACGCAACATTTGAGATCCAAACAAGCTGGAGACCCTCAAGAATTTGCAGAGGGCATCTCATTTTCCCCTCCCCCACTATTTCTTCTTCCCCTTTCCTGAAATCTAATCTATAACTTCCCTTTTCCTGCTTCTTTCTCAGCCAGCAGCCAACCTACCTTTCTCTGCTCCCTTGTCATCAGCTTTCCCTCATTCCCTCACCCTAGTAGCTTCTCCCTGGGAAAATTCCACATGGTGCCAACGATCAGGCTGGCAACCTCCCTATCCTCACTTTTCCATGCTTCCTTTTCTCCTTTCCACCTACTCAACAATCTATCTTTTATCCCCCCCCAGCTATTTTGTTCATTTATACACACCCCTCCTTTCTCCCCAGTGGGGATCCAAAGCAGCTTCCAGCATTCTCCTCTCCTCCATCTTTCCTCATTACAACCCTGTGAGGTAGGTTAGTCTGACAATGTGTAACTGGCCTAAGGTCACCCAGTGAGCTTCTATGGCAGAGTGGGAATCCATATCTGGGTCTCCCAGATCCTAGTGACATTCTAATCACCACCACACTGAATGAATGAATGAGTTTTATTGTTAAAGCGCATAGCCAGCAATATAAAAACCATAAAAGTAAATTACAATAGCCAGATGGTACAACTTCCAGAGTACAACAAGGTTAATAAGGGACGGCATTGTACAATCGTTTGGATCACTAAAACCAGACTTCAGAATACGCTGCAATAAAGCACAGTAAACAGGAATAAAATAAAAATGACAAAAGTAGCAGCAGAAGTTAAAATCAAGCAGTCCTAACCCAAGTGACAACCAGAACACTGATGAGCTTTTACAACCAAGGAGCAAAATTTCGCAATCTGATGGAGCGTTGTATGTTCAAAGTTAGAAAACAAATTCTCTATCTTATCCTGATCTGAAGTGCCAGCCAAAAAAGGATCAATAAGTTTTGTACGAGCCTCGTCAAATAATGGGCACCTCAGGAAAACATGTTCCTGGGATTCGATCTCCCCCGACACACACATACATATCCTCTCAATTCGGGGAAGTTTTTTGAATTTACCCTCAAGAACTGCAGTAGGTAAGGCAGAGCATCTAGCCAAAGTATACGCCCTCCTGAGTTTACGTGACTCCAGAATGGCTAAATATGGGGCCTGTGCTGCGATGTATTTACTACCAATTGGCGCTATAAAGGTAGGAGTCGCCTGTAGATCCAATTGGCGTTCCGTGTCCTTGATCCTCTGCTTAATTGCTAACTTAGCTTGGTCTCCACCCATCTCCAAAAGCACTTGGGCTGGGTTCTGTTGAACAGTAGCAAGCAGCTAGGCCTGGGTGAGTCATGCAAGTCATATGGTATGAAGTGACCCAGTAGTTGCTGCCTGGCCCGGCCCAGATGAGTCCTTTCTCAAAGGTCAAAACAGCCCTGGAAAAGGCCCTTTCCTTCTGCCTGCTTTTTACTGACAAAAACCAAGACTTAAAGGCTGATTATACTGTTGTGATCGCTTAGCAACAGCCACTGAGGGCATTCACTTCATAAAGGTACAGGTGCTGCTTTTATTATTTATATAATGTTAAAGATTTCAGATTTTTCTGCAAACCTGGGGCTTTTCTCAAGTTTGTCGAAAGATCTGTCTTATCTGTTCATGGCCCCAGGACCTCCAGATCTCACATCCACAGATGGGATGCTGAGAATTAAATATATTAGAATTAAATATATAGAGCCATGCTGAGAATTAGATATATTGAGTATTCAGATAAAAATTATTGCTAAATTTTGACAAGCTATCTCCCTCCTTTAAGAATCAGTCACCATGTGTAGTGCACAACACAGGCATGGTTATTCGAAGGTGTGTTATATATAGGTGCGCTTCCTTGTCCAATTTTGGAATTCTGTGTCACATAGACTTGTTTTTCAAGGTGGAACCAATGCATTTGGAATTCTCTGTCATTCTGATCTTTCTATTTCCACATTTTATTTCCACATCTTTTTTTCCCCTTGGACTGTGCATATGCAATTTGCCATGTTCAAGTTCAAAAATTTTATTTTGATACAAAATCAGCTCCAGAGAGTCAGCAGTAATAGTAAAAAAAAAAAAAAGTGATGTCAGAACCCTGCCCCATGACAATCTAGGGATTCTCTTTTTCTCCCACTGCTGAATTGAGCAAGTGTGGGTGAGTGAAGATAGGGGGCAGAAATTTCCCCACTGTGGGCAGGTAAATGATAAGCCTCATAAAGGCCCCTACCTTGTTTGTGAGTGGCCCCACTGGGCAGCTTTCATCATCCCTGTCAAGTATTGACTCAACGCCGTAGTAAGAAGTGATTTCAGCTTTATTTAACAACAGGAACTTCAGAAGAACACACAACAACAAACAGTGGAGCATAGCTCCCTTTTAAACAATCCCGGGCTGGTGTAGCCACGCCCAGGAATAGTTAAGGACCAATAGTGTTCTTACAATAAAGTCCAATCAGGTCTGTTCCCTCCAGCACAGTTCTCCAGCTTTGATTGGTTATAATTTACCCTTAGCCAATAGGATTGTTCCAGCTTAGAATCCTGGCTGAAACTCAAGCTTAACATTGCGTTTAATATAGTGAAAACATAACAATCCCCACAGTGAGCAGCTGGTTTACTATTAGATACTAGGAGTAAGGCCCATTGTGGGAAGAAATACAATGAGCTCTAGAAAGAAGCTCCAGGTGAGTGTCTCAAGTCATTTTGCTGCCCCAAATGGGTAGAATGGGAGCATGGTAACAGGTATGGTTCCCTCCACCCTTGACTTATGTTGATTTGGGGCTATGTAGTGGCAGCTAAGGTAGAAAAGCACCTCCTCCTACGCAATGTCTTCTGGGTTCCAAGAGTCTGGAAAGCGGTTCCATAGCCAGTTACAGGGTTGCCGGCTCTGGATTGGGAAAGTAGATTTGAGGGGTAGCATCTAGGGAGGTCAGGGTTTGAGCAAGGCCCAATCAGCCCACATATGCAAATGACCTTGAAAGACTGACCCAATCCGGTAGAAGGTGAGTCATTGGGAACATGACTGGCCTTTTATATATACAGAGAGGGAGACCGATGTAATGCACTGGAAGGACACAATCCAGAACAATTACAATCCCCTCCCCCAAGATAATGGAGGAAATCTGCTCAGCTTTAGTTACAAGCCAACCCATAACAAAGGCCTCGTAATAAAGAAAGAAAGAAAGAAAGAAAGAAAGAAAGAAAGAAAGAAAGAAAGAAAGAAAGAAAGAAAGAATGCTGGGGGGATTTAGAGTGCAGAAATGGTGGTGGGACTCTCAACTCTCTTTAAATTCTGAAGTGTCCTCCCCCAACTGCTTTCCTCCTTGTGGACACTCAAGTATTAGGAGTGGGAGAAGCAGGCGTAGGGGATGATTTGGAATGACGATGATGCAAGGAGAGAGGGAGTTAAACACGTGTGTGTTTGTGTGTGTGTGTGCCGACGCATGTATCATGCACACATGCACATACAGTCTGCTCTGAATTTCTCCCTCCCAAAGTAGCTCGATTCTTTTTTTCTTTTAAATCCCCATTGGGGTTCCGTTGCAAACATATGACATTTACTTAGCCCTGGATGTAGACGATACATTCAGAATCCTGGCTGGAGCAAAACATTTCGAGAGAAGCAAGGGGGCAGAGGAGTGTTATGTCCAGTGTCTGAGAGCCGAATCCCATGGAGGGTGGAAACTGCAATCTAGGACAGCTGTGAGTATGCTTAGTATTAATATCAAATATAATGGTAATTCAAAACAGAGTCTTTTGGGTACAGATCTGAGCTGCGGAGGCCAAGTTATGAAATGATATTAGCATCTGGATCTTAGAAGCAGCGGAGGAGAACCTTGCCAGCGTTTGCCATATGTCGCATCTGTAGAGAATACTTAAAATAAACAGCATAAACAAGAGTTAATAAATTCGCGGAGGGCACTGCAAGATAAATACTTCTCCTCTCGGCTAGTGGCATGGCAAATGATCAAAACAGCCAGAGTCCAAATGGAAAGTCTGAAACGAAGAAAAGCACACAAGAAATGGCAGACATCTCTCTCCTCTCCCCCCCTCCCCAGCCAGTTCTTGAGAGGCAAACAAGCATAAATCAATCACTCCCGGACATTTATAATGTTCTTATCTTGCAACAAAGGATAATCACTGGGCATAGTTGCCAAAGATTACCCAGTTTGTTCTCCTTTTTTTAAAAAAAAAAAAATTCCCTCTTGTGAACTGCAACCTTCCACAGACGGCTTTCTAGTGCAAGCGCCCCCGGGAAGTCTCATGTTCACAGTATCCAAGTCTTATAACACTGCAGCCTAACTAGATGTTGCATTGTCCCCAAGGATGTCTCTGGGCCAGGAGGAGAGGTGTGCTCTGAATTTCCCAGGCACGCAAAGGTCCAGTTTGGAATGGGATTGCAGCATGACATCTCCCTAACCTAAAATGGCTGCGGTGGCGCTATTTGTCCTGGTGAGGGCTGCACATGTGCTGATGAACTAAACATTTTGTTTCCACAATGGGGCAAAGGGTATCCCCTCCCCCCAACCATTTCAGGTTGCAAAAACAACATGGGGAGTGGGTGGGAGTTTAAGCCTCCTGTCTCTGTATATTGTGGTCCTCATCCAAATCGGACTTAAACAAGCCTGGGAGACATGACACTTGAGAATATGCCTCTCCACCAGACCCAGAGACACCCCCAAGGGAAATGTAATATGTAGCCTCTACACACTTTGCAATTAGAGATTATTTCAAATTTCCTATTGACGCTGTTTTACCCTGCAAATCCTCATTTCAGTGTCCTTGTCCTCTGTGCAATCAGAATCCTGTGATTTTTGCTACTGTTTCTATTTTTGTGTCAGCAAATTATACATCAGTTCTTGGATCTAGCAACGCAAAAATGGAAACGTAAATGAACTTACCACAATTCCATTTGCACAAGATCCTGTGTATCACCTAGTGCTTTCCTCCCTGTATATTGCCATGCCCAGAAGTTGGTTGTGCACAGGGGTCGTTCCGTAGAAAAAGAGCTAGGGGAACTCATTAGCATAACTCATTAGCATATGCCACACCCCCTGACATCACCGGAAGTGTGTCATAAGGCCACACGTCCTGACATCACCGGAAGTGTGTCATAAGGCCACACAACCCGCCCCCAACGGTCCCGGCCGCCGGCCTTGCAGCTCCACTACAGAGCCCCATGAGGGGCCCGGCGGTGGACCTGCAAGGCCGGCGGGAGTGCAAGGAAGCCCCGCGAAGGCCCTCCCTGGCCCCAAGCAGGCAGGGGTGGGGAGAGGCAGGGAGGAAGCAACTTACTCACCCGGGGGAACTGCGATCCCCCGCGATCCCCCCCGAAATGATCTCTGGTTGTGCAAAGTCTTCTGCAAGCAGAAAAAGACTTAGGGATACAATAAATTTGACTTCACAAGTGGCTGTATTTCTACTTGCTCTCTCACAAGTGGGAAATTTGCATAGGATCCAATCCTATATGTATATATACTCTGTATGTATAAGTCCTGTCTAACATGCATATAGACATTGTACAGCATGCATACATAATACGTATTAATCTGTAAGACTAACAAAGAGGAGAGCCAAAACCATTGATTAAGACATAAATGAACGTAATAAGAAAGTAAAGAATATCCTTCATCTCTTTTTAAAATACCTTTATTTTGTTATTTTAATACTGATTTATTATAAATTTATTCAAATTGTCTATACCCCACCTCTTCAAGGCCCTAGCCAACTTCCAAGTGCACATCACTAGTAACAAGCAATAAAAAATGAGAGGAAGTAAATACAGCAGCTGCTGCCAGTAACAGTTGACTATGCTTCATAACCAGAAAATTTTCAAAAGTGGGAGGTTCTGTCTCTTTTCCAATGTATTTATTTATATACTTCATTTAGACCCCACCTTTCTCCTCCATGGGAACCCAAATTAGTTTACATCAATCAGCTTACATCAAATTAGCTTACAAATTAAATTTCCTCCATTTAATTCTCACAACAGCCCTGTGGGTTAAGGTGGGCCGAGAGTGTGAGATTGGCCCAAGGTCACCCAGCAACCTTCCATGGCAGAATGAGGATTCGAACCCAGGTCTCCCAGATCCTAGCCTGATGCTGTAACTGCTACACCGCCCAGGGCTCTCCAAAATGCTACACTTCCAGAGCAGCTGTGAACGTCACTGCGTAAGTCATTCTCCTGAGGATACCAACTTTAAGGTGGATGCTGGAATTCTCCCAGAAGTACGACTGATCTCCTGGCTACCGAGATTAGTGCCCCGAAGGAAATGGCAGTTTTGGAGGGCAGACTCCACTGTATGCCACGGAGGAAGTCTTAGAGTGACGTCATATCCCTACTGAGCTCCCTCCCCTCTCCAAACTTGGCCCTCCCCAGACACCCCCCCCATATCTCCATGAATGTCCCAAGTCAGAGTTGGCAACTGCTAGGGTTGCCAGCCTCCAGGTGGGGCCTGGGGATCTCCTGCTTTTACAACTGATCTCCAGCTGACAGAGATCAGCTCCCCTGGAGAAAATGGCTGCTTTAAAGGGGGGACTCTCTGGCATTGTGCCATGCTGAGGCCCCTCCCCTCCCCAAGTCCTGCCCTCTCCTGGCTCCACCCTCAAAGTCTCCAGGTATTTTACAACCCAGACCTGGCCACCCCAGCAACTGCATTCCTAGAGCAGTTGAGTCATGGCTCTGCTCCTGGCTGCTGACGTCCTCACCTCGCACAGTGTGGTGTGGTTAAATGGGGTCAGAGCTGCCCTAGAGAAATAATTGGCCTCCTATACCTCACTCAGGGTGGCGATGTCACTTCCGGGTGTTTGCTAGGGCTGCCAAGTGGGGGTGGGGGGCGGGTAACCCCCCGCTTCGGAGGCCCGATTTCCGCCGCTGTGGGATTGGGTCGCGGGGGGAACTCCGCACCCCGAAGCACAGCGTGGCTGCGTCACCAGAGGTGACGCATCCACGTCAATCACGTTGGGGACGTGGCCCCGATCGTCAGAGGGAAAACGCTATGGTTTTCCCTCCGTCGATCGGGGCCACGCCTTCAACGTGATCGACATCGCGCGTCACTTCCAGTGACGTGCTGGCGGCGCGTGTGTGCATCGAAGGACAGCTCCCAGAGCCCGGCGAGGCTCCCCCGCCGGTAAGATTTTTTGACTTGGCAACCCTACTGTTTTCCCAGAAGGGACGTTGGATGCATTGTGCATTTTCCCACCCCTTTTGCTGATTAAAAAGTAGCCAGGACAGTAAAAGAAAGTGAACGGAAGAGTAATCTGGAGCCCAGACCTGGAGCCCAAACCCAATCTCATCAGATCTCGGAAGCTAAGCAGGGTCGACTGTGGCAAGTACTTGGATGGGAGACCTCCTTGGAATACCAGCAGTCGGGAGGCGGGGGCAGGCTTTATTCAGCCACCTCGCTCAATATCCTCCAGGCCCCCAATAGGGGTCGGTCACCAGAGGTTGCCATGACTTCCAGGTGCACACACATTCACACATATGAAAAATATTTTTAAAAAAAAAATACAAACAAAAAGAAAAGTAATCTGGAATAAGAAGAATCTGATTGACAGCTGTCAGAAACAGGATGCTGGACTAGATGGGCCCTTGGTCTGATCCAGCAAAATTCTTCTGTGTATCACTTCTCTCATAGGTCATGCAACAGTAGGTCTGCCCTCCTTGTCATTAAAAAAAACAGATAATTAGGAACCAAGTTTTTGGACCTATCAATAATTATTATCTGGAATTATGGAAATGATTCTGCTTTCATACCCTTTCATAACTCATCCTTCCTTCCACACCTTGGGCTGGATCTCATTGAAAAGTTCCACACATGCAAGAGAGGAGTCAACTCACTCCTCCTGCAGCAGCCCTCCAACTCCCTGCTCACGTTATTTGTCAGGGAGTAGGCTGGGGGCTGTGGCTCACTGGAAGAGCCTCTGCTTTGCATGCAGACGGTCCCAGGTTCAATCCCCGCCATCTCCAGTTAGAGGATCTGGCAGTATGTGATAGGAAAGACCTCCACCTGAGGCCTTGGAGAGCCACTGCCAGTCTGAGTAGACAATTCTGAACCTGATGGATCAATGGTCTGATTCGGTATAAGGTATCTTCATGTGTATTCAAGTGAGTACCCCAGGAGCAGCATTTCTGGGCGATTTTGAACTTTCAGGAGGGGAGAATGGGAGTTATTGCAATTCCATGTATAAGATATGTTTGAGATCCAACCCAGAGCCAGTTTGGTGTACTGGTTAGGAGCACGGATTCTAATCTGGAAACCAGGTTTGATTCCACACTCCTCCACAAGACGTCGGCTGAGTGACCTTGGGTCAGTCATGGCCTCTCAAAGCTGTTCTCTCAAGAGCAGTCCTCGAATGAGCTCTCTCAGCCCCACCTGCCTCACAGGTAGTCTGTTGTGGGGAGGCGAAGGGAAAGGAGTTTGTAAGCTGCTCTGAGACTCCGATTGAAGGGTGGGGTATAAATCCAATCTCCTCCCCCTCCTCCTCCTCCTCCTCCTCTTACTCTTCTTCTTCTTCTTCCACAAACAAACAAAATCCTACACGCTTTGTACATGTTTTGCTGAAGCAGCTTTAGGAGAAAAGCAGGACAGAAGTGCTTCAAATGAATAAATAAAATGAAATAAATGAAACAGGGGCAGACTGGTCATGAAGGCCACTGGGAAAAGCCCCAATGGGCTGTTGGCCTTGGGGCTTGTCCCTTCCCATGCCAGATTGCCTGAGCTGTGCTTGCACAACAGCTGCCGTGGTGAGAACCCAGCCACAGTGAAACAGTCACGGGGTGGGAAGCACCCAACTACCCCGAGCCACATCGAATATGAGCCACCACAGGGACCCTGGCTGTTCTCATTTCCTTCCCTCCATTGGGGTTGCCAGCTCTGGGTTGGGAAAGACTTGGAGATTTGGTGGGTGGAGCCTGAAGAGGGCAGGGTTTGGGGAAGGGAGGGGCTTCAGGGGGTATAATAATGCCACAGAGTCCACCTTCCAAGGCAGCCATTTTCTCCAGGGGAACTGATTTCGGTCCCCTGCAGATCAGTTGTAATAGCAAGAGACCTCCAGCCACCACCTGGAAGTTGAGTAAACAAAAGAAGGGATCACAGTTAGAGGCAGAGGTCATTTCGGGGGGGATCGCAGTTCCCCCCGGTGAGGTACAGGGGGCGGGGCACATGACGAAGCCCCGCCCCCTGCTTCCGGCCGCCCCACTTCCGGCCCTCATTCAGCCAGGAGGAGGCAGGAGAAGAGGGAGGGTAAGTTGCTTCCTCCCTGCCTCTCCCCACTCCTGCCTGTCTGGGGCCAGGGAGGGCCTTCGCGGGGCTTCCTTGCACTCCCGCCGCCGGGCCCCTCATGGGCGGCCGGGGGCGGGGTGTGTGGCCTTATGACACACTTCCGGTGATGTCAGGGGGTGTGGCATATGCTAATGAGTTATGCTAATGAGTTCCCCTAGCTCTTTTTCTACGAAACGACCCCTGGTTAGAGGAAATGATATCAAAGAAACACTGTGATAAAATTGACAATAACATTTAATAATTCCTATGCACATCAATTTGTATATCAATTAAAAACTTTTACGGTATTGCTCAGGGAAATTCTAACATTTAAAATTTAAGTTTAAAATTGCTAAAGTTAAAAATTATAACAAAACTATATTCCATTCAGTTTCGTGTTTCTTTCTTTTCTAAATAACCATGCTTGTTCCAGGATAATCTGAGGAAATTAAAAAAGAAGTTAAGCTGCAACAATTTGAAGAAAGTAAAAAAGAAGTTAAGCTGTAACTCTTCGGAGGAAGCAAAAACAGAAGTTAAGCTGTTTCAAGAGGCTGACACCTTCTAACATAATGGGACTACTCCTGAGGAAGATTGGTGAAATGAGTGTATAACCTCACTGAGGATGGTGGACTTTTCCTTGAAAATGTTAGGATTTCCTGAGCAATATTGTAAAAGTTTTAATTGATATACAAATTGATGTGCATTGGAATTATTAAATGTTATTGTCAATTTTATCACAGTTTCTTTGTTTGATATAACCACTTGGAAGTTGGCAACCCTACTGTCCAATGGGAGGGTCCATTTTTGCCCCTTTAAATAAATATTTTCACCACAGATATACCATCGGACCTTGCCGCTTTCAGAGGCAAGGGTATTGGAAAAGAGGGCATTATTTAGGGTTTTTGTTTGCACCGAATGTGGGATTCAACGTTGGCTAATATTGCAATGTGTCCAGCCCCCATTCATGCATACCACACAGGGGGCATGGGAGCGGATTTCTTGTGAAAAGGTTTCTTACTGCTGTACTAGTGTCTGACTACTAGAATCATGTGGGAGGGGGGGCAGAAAAATCATGTGGATTCTTCCCACCCAACCTTTGTATGGCATGGCAGATAGACAGCAATCAGTTCAGAAGAGCCCCCGCAACAGAAATCCCCTACGCAGTCCCAAAATTTGGAGACATACTGCAATTCTATGGGAAAAACAGCAACCAGGGGAAAAGCAGCTACCATACCACCAGCAGAGGTTTTATTTATTTATTTTTATTTATTTACATTGGATTTATATACCGCTCATGACCCCTAATGGGTCTCAGAGCGGTTTACACTGTAGTACTAGTATAGTAGTTAGTTAACCTACCTAGGGCCACACATTTCACAGAGGGGGGGGGGCTGCCTACCGACACCCTTTTTGGCGGCGCGTTCTATCTTCTCCCGGCGGGCTACAGGTCTTATTCTGGTGTCTTCAGGGCAACCGGCGACCACCTCCAGTAGGCTCGATGTTTCCTCCTCTGCGTGTGACTGCTTCCGGCTGCAGCTTCCGGCTTACGTCCTTCAGGTTCCCAAACTTATTTGGCCTATCACCCCCTTTTCAGAAAAAATATTACTCCACGTCCTCTGGACATCTACCTTCAAGAAGTGGACAAAAAGATGAAGTTTATGGATCTGCACCTGGATCGTTCCAGCCCACCTGGATCATTCCAGTGCCCTTAAGGGGAGCCGTATTGCCCACTTTGGGACCCAGTGCACCAGTGGTACTTGTCAATGTGTGCAGAAGTATCAGAGTTTGTTCTCCAGGCGGAAAAAAAGCAGATCTTGGAGGTTAAAATGTTGGCACTACCCAACACCCTGACCTGGATGGACTAGGTAAGTCTGATCTCATCAGATCTTGGAAGCTAAGCAGGGTCGGCCCTGGTCAGTATTTGGATGGGAGACTACCAAGGAAGTCAAGGGTTGCTACGTAGAGCCAGTGAATGGCAAACCACCTCTGAAAGTCTCTTGCCTTGAAAGCCCCACATGGTCGCTATAAGTCAGCTGTGACTTGACGGCAAAAAACAAACAAGCCGACTCATGGCTTTGTTCTTCATTTGCAGTTGCTTCCCCACCCTTTGTCTACCATGGGAATGTTTTAGCCAACATCTTATACAACTGTTTGCAGAGAAAACTGAGGCATTCATACTGTCGCGCCCAAGAATTCACGTCCATTGGCATACGCTGGTATGCAGATAGATCAATTAAGAACATCAAGTAGTGTATAAATGTGAATGGGCAGGCGGGAGAGGGAATGTACAGATGTTAACAGAAGAACAAGTGCCCCCAGCCAATGAGTCTAGGAAGCACGACCTGCAAACAAATATGCACCAAGGACAGAGGTTGCTGACAGGTATGAAATAATTCAGAGCCAACCAGACTGCTCCGAGGCTCTGAGGCAATTTCATAACGGAGTAACAGAATACAGCCGGGTACGAACCAGGCGATATCATAATCCAAATGGAATGCTAGGAGGTCATTCAAGCACCCTGATCGCTAGTCTGACAGAAAATGCCTCTTGCAAGCTTCGAGAGGTGTTGCGAAATGAGCGTGGCTGTGTCGTTGCGGGAGTCCGACTCGACAAATTCAAAGCAGGAGTTGCTCTGACTTCAGCCAACAGTCTGGTCCCTCGTGGGCTTCCAAGCAAAAAGAGCTCTCAGCCATCGATAGAGTTACAAGCTCAGATGATTGCCATGAAAGTTAGGGAGCTTATTCCCCATCCGTACAAGCAGATTAATTCATCCTAAAGCCCGATTGTCTTTTTTTTCCTCCCCTTCCAGGGTGCTTAAAAATAGAGAACCGACAACTGCAAACGAAAAAATCACCTTGAAACTTGCCGGAGACAAACAGCCACACCTTAATTCCACCATGCCACCTGGTTTTCTTGGTTGTGTTTGCGAAGATATTTTTAAGGGATTGTTTTAGTTAACAGTAGTGATGATCCTTCTAGACAAATTATTTGATGTGCTAAGTGATGCATGCACCAGGGCGTTTCAAAAAGTTGCTATTTGTGACTTCATCCCCCGTGCTGACGCTGAACAGATATCCGGCTCAGGGAGAAGCCGCTGACACCGTCAGGTGAGGGAGGGGACACTGCTCCATACTGGTTCCCTCCTGGACTCTCTTGCCCAAGATTGACAGCTGCCCGCTGAAAAGCTCCAGAGAAGGAGAGACCAGCCCCCAACCTGAAAAAGAGAGCCCCTCCCTGCCACACTTGGTTTGGTCTAGGGGTGGAACTTTCTGATCTAGGTTTACTGTTTTCTCCCAACGCCAAAGGTGTTGGCTTTCTGGTGTGTCACCATGGTGGCAGTGTCTGATGTGGGTAGGTGGCAGGTTGTAAGGTTGTGTGGCATTGTGGGTCAAAAGCTTTTTAAAAAGGGGGCGGATAGTTCCTCGGGAGATGCAGCTGAGCACTCTTACTGAGAGCGCCATCACCAAGCCTGGTTTCAGATTAAGGACTGTGCATAGAGAAGGACGTGATCCACAGGCACTCCTCCGTTTCCAGATTGGTTTGGGAAATCCATCACTCTCTGCCTGATCGGCCTGCTAGGCAGAGTTGGTCCTGCCCCAAAGAGGTTAATAGTGTAACAATATGGTGGTTGGGGATCAGCCATTACTGGCATCACACTCCGTATACTTCATCGTGCAGGGCACTCCTTTGCACTCTGGTGGCTGGTCAGAGAGTCTTGGGAAGAGGCTGGATGGTGCTGTGTTGGAGACTGGAATGTCTCACAAACCCCTACCACAGCAGGCACCCTCACGAGATGCTGGGAGTTGCAAGGAAGCAAACGATAAATCCAAGGGACCACATGGAACAAAGGAACTATTACACGAACAGACATTGTGTAATAGTTCAATACAAGTGCAAATGATTGAAACTGCTACATAACGAGCTGTAAAGACAACACACCGCAAGCCTTAAGTATCTCAATGCTGTCGCAATGCAATATGACTTATTTCACAAGTGTGGTGAAGTCCCCAATTGGTACAAAAAGGTCCAATAACCAATAGGCCAATCTGATGAACATAAGACCCTCTATCTTCTTTCCACCCAAAGTGCTGTAATTATTGAAACGGTGGCAGATTTTCTGTATCTGGCTTCTAAAAGGAGAGTTATGTATTAGGATTTCATTTTCCTCCTGTTTGTTTTTCTTTAATCTGCTATGCCAATAAAGGTGGTTGTTGTTGTTGTTTTTGGTACAACAAGGTCTGAAGATCCTTGTTACGAAAGTTCAAGAAGATTCCAAGCAATCAGCACCCTATTCTGGAGTGGCAGGAGTCTCCTTAATCTTCATCCGGACTGCATAAATCATCAACAGAACCAAAACCTTAAACAGTTCAGCCATTTGGCTGATCTGAAATTGACTAGACAGTGGTCACACTCCTGAATAAGTGACTGTGTACTGTTAGGCCACCATTTTCAATTCTTTGAAAAGCAGCATATATATATATATATATATTTCATAAATAAATAAAATCGATTGCTGTGCCTGAAGCACCCAGGGCATGGGGGAAGGCTCATGTTCCAGTTTCATATCCCAGAATATGGAACAAGTGTCACACCAATGACAGCTCTTGCGCATTTCAAGTGGTGGCCCAGGTTCGGCCATATCCTTCCAGGCTTTAGTTTACTGACATCACATTTTTAAACAAGTTTGTCCTTTTTCTCTTGGACATCACTTGCATAGCCAGACTGAGGACGGGTAACTTCCACTTCAATGTATCTGAAGAAATGTGCATGGACACAAAAGCTTATACCTCGAATAAAACTTTGTTGGTCTTAAAGGTGCCACTGGACTCAAACTTTGTAGCCAGACCCTGACAATAAATAACTTTTTTAATAATAAAAAAACTCATGCTGAATTAATCATGAAAAGAGAATTATTTAGTGTGGATCTGTGGGGCCATCTGATGTTGACACGGAGTTTTGCTCATTGCCAAGTCACTCGTCTGCGCTTCTCTGCCACTTGGAAGCCAGGCTGGGTAAGCAAAGTTGATGAGCCAATGAGGCATCTTAAATTTGCAGCTTGTTGGAAGCAAAGGAGATCACTGAGCAATGTGATAACATTGGCAAGGGAAAGCAGGGTTCTCAGATTTTCGGCTAGCGTCCAAACGAATGAGCTGTTAATAAGGCAGAATTCTCCAAGCTCACAGCAGGATCACTGGCTGCTCTGCAGGCCTTAAAAGGGATATTGAAGCCCGGATAATATTTTCCTTGTTTCAGCACGCAGATCATTATATTTAAAGCACCCTGATTAGTAACTTTCAAAGCTATTTAGCATTTTGATTTTGCAAAGAACAAAAGATTGCCATTTCACATTTGTCAAATTAATGATATAAATTTTTAAGATTGTAACCTGTAGGTTGTGATAGCGTGTTTGTTGGAGCAGAAAAATGCGGTGCAGGAGGTCATCTCCTCCATGACCATCCTGCATAGGAAGCAGCCCTGTAGACAGGATTTTTTGGGGGGAGGGGGCACCGGGGGGGCACAGGGGCACAGCTATTTCAATTAAATTAAATGAGCAACACCTCCCACCCCAATCTTCCCCCAGCTGAAGCTCTCCCACACCTCCAGGCGCAGAGGGGAGGGAGAGGAAGAGTATCTGCTTACCCTGCCTCTTCCTGCTTGGCAAGCCAGGCCAGTATTGCCACCGCCACACCAGGCCAAAGTGATTTTGCTAACTCTCCTTCCTTCCTCCTTCCACAGGAAGAGCTACAGAAAGGAAGGACAGTTAGAGAAATCACTTTGGGCCACCGGCAATGCAGCTTAAACAATACTGGCCCACCCAGCAAGCAGGAGGAGCCATGCTGTGCCACCCCCACCCAACGCCCTCACCCCAATCGTAAACCACAATCTTAGCTGCATGCCACGCCAGAATGAGGGTTAGGGAATTGCGTTGGGCCTCTTTCCATCATGGTGCGTGACAAAGTTTGTGGCTTAAGACTGGGGTGGGGGCATCAGGGAGGCTCTGAAGATCCGATGGGGGCTCAGCCCCTAAAGCCCCACCACTGGCTATGGCCCTGGCAGGAAGAGGAGCTCAGCATCTGCTCCAGTGACTGACTGACCCTCCCTCAAATAGTGCATATCCTGAAGCCCTTCCAGGACACCATTGACATGCTCTGTGCCCACATGCCCGGCCTGGGACGAGTCATCCCCCTGATTCGAGAGCTGGACAGGGCACTGGCCTCTGCACTGCAGCCGGGCCCCACGGGGGACAGCTGTACTCTCACAGGTCCTGTAGTATATATGGGAATCTAATGATTTTTTAAAATTCAGATTATTCATATTTTTCTGGTTTTATGGATTTTTCTCATGTTAAGATTATATTAGGATGTAATAAAGGAGCTGCGGTGGCTCAAGTGGTTAAGACGCTGAACTGCAGACTGTGGAAGGTCGGTAGTTCAGCAGCTGGAGACCCGAGTGTGCTGCATGATGGAGTGAGCTCCCGTCTCTAGTTCCAGCTCCTGCCGGCCTAGCAGTTCGAAAGCAAGAAATTGCAAGTAGATAAATAGGTACCACTTCGGTGGGAAGGTAACAGCGTTCCGTGCGCCTCGGTGTTTAGTCATGCCGGCCACATGACCACGGAAATGTCTTCGGTCAGTGCTGGCTCTTTGGCTTTGAAACGGAGATGAGCACCGCAACCCTAGAGTCGGATTCGACTGGCTTTCGATCAAGGGAACCTTTACCTTAATAAAGCCTACTGACTAGTAAGGCCTCTCCGTTGTAGGTTAGAGTATCTTTTAGCTGATGCTAGCAGACAAGTTGTTTGGATGAAATGGCTATCTGGCTGTCTGGTGTTTTTAACAGACCTTCAGTTTTTAACAGGCATTCAGTATCGCTGGTACAGCAGAAGATAGGTTTTTCAATAAAGGTAATTGCTTAAAGTATAGAGTTCATGGTCTTAGTTGTTTAGGGTAGAAGTCTGCAGTGTCTGGGTCAAAAAGGGCTTTAGTTGCATATCAGGAAAAAAACACTTTTTGTTTGGGTTTGAAGAATCCTTGGGGTATTATTATTACAGTTAGGTTAAATAAACATTTAAGATATCATGTAGGCACACCTTTTTCTGTATTCGACCAATGAGTGAATGACTACTCAGATGATGCTTTGTAATTTTGTAACCAATTATGATTTCTGAATGTTATCTTCTTGACTATGTCACTCCAGGTATAAAACTTCGTGTACTTCCTGATAGTGTTCAGAAAGCAGTCAATTTTTGATAGGCTGGTTTGGCCTAACAGTTTTCAGGTGTTTTAATTGCAACTAAAACCAATGAACCTTCCTCCTCATTTTGACTTCTCTTTTTGACTGGGAATCTATTTGTCCTACAGTCCGGGCCTTAGTAGAGAGGTTGAAGGTGGGCTTCTCCACCAGGCTGTATCCTCTCTGCAAAGGAGTACAAGCTGGCCTGTATTTGCAACCCATGTTTCAAAGGCAGCATTGCTCTCAGTAACGCAGAGCTTGTGGCCTGGAAGCCTGAGTTCTGCAGAGAAGTGCAGAACCTTCAGGCCAGCAGATGTGGCCAGAGGGAACAGCGGGTGGAAGAAGCTGGGGGGGGGGGAGAAACAGGAGGAGGAGGAGCCACAGACCAGCACCTCTGCCTCCAAGAGCCCAGCCAGGCAGAAAACCCACTACTGGTTGTTGGTGGGGAGGTGAGAAGCCAGCAGCAACAGCAGAGAGGGCAGGCATGCCATGGTGGATGATTCAGTGGAGGTGATGGTGAGGGAGTACCTTCCTGAGTCCCCCAAGCTCTCCTCGGCCTCGCCTGTTGCCCTCGAATACTGGTCATACAAGGCCGCCATCGGGACCGACCTCTGTTGCATGGCCATGAATCTCCTCTCCTGCCCTCCCCACCAGCATGAAGAGCAAAACAGGGTGTTTCCCACCTGAGAGACCTTCTCAGCACCCACTGCTCCCGCCTGGACCCATTGAGGGTGGACGAGATGGCCTTCCTGAAGGTCAAAACCAAGACGAAGAAACAAATCGGTACAGAGGGAAAAGAACCTTTAATAATTGTACAATCCCTACGCGTTTCACATGCACCTTCATCAGGGAGAATCTACTGCCAGACCATTTTCGCAGTAGTGAAATTCCCCCACATTGGTGTTTTTAAAACTGTGCATTATGTGAAATTTTCCACAGTAGATTTTTCCTCACCAGGTGCAAACCTCAAAGTTTTCTCCTTCCTACCCCATGTTTTTGGAACTCGCTAAAACTGGGGATTCCGAAAACACGGGGTAAGGACGAGAAAACTTGGGGTTTGCGCCTGGCGAGGAAAAATCTACTGCAGAAAATTTCACGTAACGCACAGTATTAAAAACATCAATGCGGGGGATTTCACTACTGTGGAAGTGGTCTCAGATTCTTTTTAGCTCCATTCCCATACATACACATCGTTTTTCCCCCTCTGCACCAGTTTGTTTTGCCTTGGTGCCAGGGTTGCAAGATGCCCCCCCCCCAGCCACTGCCTGAGGATGGGGGAGTAGGGTTGCCATATCCAGGTTGGGAAATTGCTGGAGGTTTGGGGATGCAGCCTGGGGAGGACAGGAACCTCAGGGGGGTATAAGGCAACAGTGCTTACCCTCCAAAGCATCCATTTTCTCCAGGGGAAATGATCTTGGCCATCCGGAGATAAGCTGTAATTCCAGGGGATCCCCAGGTCCCACCTGGAGGATGTCAGGTTCCACAGAGTGTAACTCTTCACACACGTTTCCTGAGAAGCGTTATGCTTTATTAGAGTACAAAACCGGTACCATATCCACAGGATTATTGTTAGGAATAACTATAGGGCGCGGACATCCGTACATATAGCCAGACGAGGCAAATAGCTAAGGAAATGAACTTTGAGTGCGCGCGCGTGTGGGAATTCTCCCGGCGGGAAGTTACATAATGAGCGGGAGACTCGCAGGGCCCCTGAGAGGAGAAAGATTCACACCAGTGGTGGAACGCAAGCCCTCCCATCCTTACAAGGCCAGACTGATAACGCCGTCTAGCCGAGCCAGCTCCCACGGTCTCCGAGGCAATGTTGACGCAACGCTGCTGAGCTGCGAGCAAGCGGGAACGGAAGGACAGAAGCAACATAAAATGGCAGCTAGCTGACAGAGGATGGCATCCCTACTTGGTGTTGCCCCCTTTCCTCCTTCCTGAAGGTCAACCTCCCCCTGCTGGGCCACCTCGGTGTGGACCTGCCAAAGTAAGATCCAGGTCTCCCAGTGTTGTCCCGCCCATGTCCCCTCCCCCATTCCTGCTCCTCCCTGTGTGATCCGGGTTGTTCCCTTAGCATTTGGGTGGGAGGATGGCCGCCTCTGCCGGGTGGGATTAGGGCTTGCCCCACAGCCAACCGAAACAACATCTACCTCATAAGCAAGCACCTACCTCATGAATCAACGTCTGCCTCATCACAAAACACCGATCTCATGAACTAGCCAACATCTACCTCACAGCACAACACCTACCTCATGGAACGACATCCACCTCAGCAACCATCCACCTTCACAAACATCTGCCTGCACAAGCAAGCCCCTGTTTGACTACCCCTTTCCATTGCATTTCTGCAATTCACAATGACAACAGATGATCTCTTATCTGTTCAATGTGTTCCGCTAATGGTGAAGAACCATCCAGAAATTTCACTTAGAAGTGGGCTGTGACCAGGGGATCTTTGTGTTTGGGCCTGAGGGGTCTGGGAGCATTCTGGGAAGGCTTCTTTCCTCATGGTCTCTGGCTGGGGTGACCACCAAGCTGCTGTGGTATCATTGTGGGGAGCCCCTATCGAAATTCTGGGGATGTGTGGTCTGCCTTTCTGATGTCTTTCTGTTTATCCATTAAGTATTCACCGTGGTGGATGGGTGCACTCCAGACCCAGGTGCAGAATTGAATAAAACACCCCCATCAGTGGGTGTGCTCTGCACCTGTCTGTTTCTGCCCTAGCTAGTGAGTGCCTCGGTTGAGTGCCCATATCTATTACACCCTCCCTGCTGCCATGAGGGTACTTTGGGGAGCACCCATCAAAAGTCTGGGGGCGCCCACCTTTCCCATCTGTCTTTCGTATACTGGCTGCATATTTCAGCCCTTGGTAGGGGTGGTCACGCTTTGGGGTTGGGGTGTCAGGGGTGGACTCAGGACTTTCATAGAGAGCCAGCTTGGTGTCATGGTTAAGAGCGGTGGACTCTAATCTGGAGAACTGAGTATGATTCCCCACTCCTCCACGTGAAGCCAGCTGGGGGGCCTTGAGTCAATCACAGTTCTCTCAGAATTCTCTCAGACCCACCTACATCACAGGGTGTCTGTTGTGGGGAGAGGAAGGGAAGGTGATTGTAAGCCACTCTGAGACTCCTTTGGATAGTGAAGAGTGGGGAATAAAACCAACCCTCCTTCTTCTTTCGCGCCACTATGTTGACTTCCTTGTCAGGGCTTTGAGCCACCACGTCTGCTTCCTTCTCAGGGCTTTCAAGCCACCTACCATGTCCACTTCCTTCACAGGGCATACAGCCACCACTTCAACATATGTCATTGCACGCGTTGGGATCTGGGTGTTAGAGGTAGACTCAGGGCTTGGAGTCACCACGTCTACTTCCTTCTCTGGGCTTCAACCATCATGTCTACTTCCTTGTCAGAGCTTTGATCCACCACATCTATTTCCTTCTCAGGGCTTTGACCCACCATGTCTACTTCCTTTTCAGAGCTTTGAGCCATCATCTCTACTTCTGTCTCAGGGCTTTCACCCACCACATATACTTCCTTCTCAGAGCTTTCGAGCCACCACATCAACTTCCTTCTTGGGGCTTTCAAGCCACCATGTCTACTTCCATCTCAGGGCTTTGACCCACCACATCCACTTCCTTCTCAGGGCTTCCATCCACCATGCCTAACTATGTCTCAGGGCTTTTGAGCCAACATGTCTACTTACTTTGCAGGGCTTCAAGCCACCACATCTATTTCCTTCTCAGGGCTTTGAGCCACCATGTCTACTTACTTCTCAGGGCTTTGAGCCACCAGGTCTAACTATGTCTCAGGGTTTTGAGACACCAGGTCTAACTACTTCTCATGGCTTTGAGCCACCACATCTACATACACCTCAAGGCTTGGAGCTACCATGTCTACAGATATAATTGCACACTGGTTTGGGTTCGGGTCTCTGGCGGTCTCAGGGCACATTGCCCCAGTTCTGCTGGGTTGGCAAAAATGCCCCCCACCTTCAATTTCTACTGGAGAGATTCTTGGGGACTTTGATTCTGTTTCTGTTCTGCTGGGCTTCTGCCCTTGCTTTTTTGCTGTTTCTTCCCTCCATTGGAAACAATGGAATACGGGGGCACTTTCTTTGAGAGGGCGTAACTCAGACCCTGTAAATTCAATCCTCACCAAACCTGGAGGACATATAGAGGAGCATCATCCAGAGATCTGCTGCAAGTATAGTGTCTCTAGCATGCCAGAGGGGTGTTCTATCATGTCACAAACTCCCTGAACTGGTTCAATTCGTATGAATGGATTTTTGTCCATGACGGTTTGTGTTTCGGTCTGTGGGTGCCCCATGTTCTACTAGTAGCATGAAATGTGAGGAAGAAATATATGCATCTTGATAATGTAGCACAAGGCTGTTATATCCTACCATAACAGCCTTATTATGCATTATCAGGTTTTGGTGGTAATCTGTACTCTTTTTCTGAACACACCCAAACAGTAGATGTTGTCTGCAGGCACAAATGTCAGATTAGAGCACAAAACATGGAAATTAACCAAAAACAAAAGCAAAAACAACTAGATTTGAAGATGAGGGATCTTTCTGCTGACCCTTTTGAACTTCATATTAAGTGGTGGTGGTGGTTGACGGGCAGGATTCTCCATTAGTCTGCAAGGTCACTACTGTCTACTCTGTCTGGTAACAGCTCTCCAAGGTTTCGGGGTGGAACTTTCACAGAGGCCTACCTGACAGGGATTGAACCTGGGACCTTCTGCATGCCAAGCATACACTCTACCACTGAGCCATGGTCCCTCCCCCACAACAGGTCTAAAAGGAATTGCTGGGGAATGCTGTATCCATCCCATCTTCTGCTGACCATTGGTTGGATAGAAGTCACTGTCCACCTCAAGTACCCATCATTACTCGCACATATGTTTGCTTCCCAGCAGTTTAATAAGGATGTCAAGAAACCCCAAGAATAGTAATACTTCCTCAGGGCTATAAGAAAGCATTCTCAAGTCTCAGCCTCTTTGACACAGTAATGCAACCCTTTTTGGGGATGAAATTGGTTTGAAAGTCCGTTTACTGGTGTAAATGTACCCAGCATGGAGAGAACAACATGCTGTGTGTCAGAGACAATTTGGCACACGTTGTTAAATCAGCACAGAAGGGGGGAGGGAAGGGGGTATGCAACAACAACAACAACAAAAACTATCATTGAGACAAGCCTTTAGCGAAACATTTCGGAAGCTCTGGTGTAAAGCAACTGGGACAGCTTCTTTCAGGTTGGCTTTTTGAACAAAAGTCAGATGGACAAGAATGTTAAGATGTTTTAGGAGGGGCTTCAATCAACAACACCCCCTCCCTTAAGCCCAAACCAGAATTGACAACGTTCTCAGTATCTGTGTCTCTCCTCTCCTATATGCCCCTCCCCCAAAAATGAATGGGGGGGGGAACCTTGCTGTTTGTACATACACCAGAGGTCAAAGGATTAGGGCTACAGAAGGCTGCTTGCAACTGTAGTCCCTGCAGCCCATACTGAGAACTTATCTGGAACCAGCTATGAGACTCTCATTTTTACTTCTTCTTTTTTTGCCGTCAAGTCACAGTTGACTTCTGGTGACCCCCGAGGGTTTCCAAGGCAAGAGATATTCACAGGTGGTTTGCCATCGCCTGCCTCTGCATAGCAACCCTCGACTTCACTGATGGTCTCCCATCCAAATACTAACCAGGGCTAACCCTGCTTAGCCTTCAAGAGCTAACAACGAGATCAGGCTAGCCTGGGCTATCCAG
Organism: Gekko japonicus; assembly: GCF_001447785.1. Lineage (NCBI taxonomy): Eukaryota > Metazoa > Chordata > Lepidosauria > Squamata > Gekkonidae > Gekko > Gekko japonicus. The sequence goes on from NW_015167552.1 coordinate 89,249, forward strand.
GTTAGGGCAAAAGTCTCATACTAGGATCAAGACCCAACCCTGCCCTAAAGCATTCTGAGTGACACTCTCTCACTGTTGTCTCTCACTATGTAGCCTACCTCACAAGACCAGTGTGAAAATGAAATGGGGAAGGGGGGCAATGTACACCATCCTGACCTACCAGGAGAAAAGGTCAGTTAAAAATCTAGAGATCTTGAAGGAAAGAAATGGCAAAAAAAAAAAAATGGGGGTATAAGATGGTGGTACACCAGAAAACTTTCCTGCAGGACTATGGCTTCTCTTTCCCACAAAATTTGGGACCTGTGGTTCCTTAGGCCCCTGACCTGGATAACCCAGGCACTTCCATCGCGTCACGCCGTTCTATGTCCAGTGAAGTCCATGGGTCTGGATGGGTGTTGCTCTGTCTAGGACTGCACTGTTCATCCTCTTGTTGACTATTCGTGGGACTGTGGGTATTGCCACCTACCCTATGCCTTCGATGTATCATGTAGCATAACAGCACAAAGCAAACATTCCTCCTCATCAGGGTGCCTACACTGATCTCAGGCCGGAATGCAGCTGCCTAACAGACAATGTTCTGGGATGTCTTCCAACACATGTCTTATGGTGACAGGGAAGAGGTGCAAAGCATATAGCTGCCACCCAGAACAGTGACAGCCCTTTATGACTTCTTCTCTCGATTCCCAGAATGTGTCCACCATTTGTTAGATTTTACAGGTCTCAGATGATTAAGTTGCCACCTAATTGTTGGTCAGGTGGCACTTGGGTAACAGGGAGCAGATGGTCGGGGACAGAGACAGAGACATCTGTCCAAATACAGATTGGGGACAGGGAGAGTGGATCAGGTTTAGCACAGAAGACAGTCAGTGCTTCCACACTTGTATGGCTTAAGTAGGGTCAGTATTGCCATGGGCCTTATCCGACAACATTTTCTACTCCTCTGTAGCAGTCTCTCGCATCAGAACTACCTGTATACATTCTAACTGCACTAACCTAGAGAACAAGAAGGAGAAAGGGGGGAAGAACCAGAAAGTCTCCCACCCACCCTGGGAAAAAATGAAAAGAGAAGGAATAAAAAGAGTGGACAGCCCCGTTACTTAAAACAGAGCTATTTACCATTACGTGGAAACTGCCCCCACACACATTTCAATAACAGTCTTCCTCGAGGCGATTGATAAAAGGAATACTATATATAAAATAAATGAAAAAGCCTAAAATAAACATATCCTGAGTAGTTTGTTTTCTGCTGTATCATGATCTATATCCTTTCTTTGAAAGTAGACATTTATTGATCAATTTTAGCATTTTACATTCATTAAGTAAAACTTATATATGTTCATTATTTATCATCCCCCCCCCCATATTTTATGTGGCTAACACAACTTACAGATGGTTCTTCTATGCTCAGAGGCAGTGTTCAGGCAGCGAACAGCGGGGGAGGGCTGTGATCTTTGTGCTTTTCTTATGGATTTCCCACGGGCATCTAGCTAGCCACTGTGGGCAACAGCATGTTAGACTCAATAGACCTTTGGCCTAATCCAAAAGAGCTCTCCAGTTCATTCAAAGAAAAGAAGAAAAGAAAACAAATGTGGCCATAGGAAGAAGTATGCAGCAGAAAGTAAGCCACCACATGAGGAATCCAGTTGCTACAACAACAAAAAACTCAGATTGTTAGGAAAACCATGATGCACATTACCAGGTGATAGCCTCACTTATTTTGTTGTAAGAGAAGAATACTTAGCACAAAGCGGGAATTAGATAAGCATATGGAGCAGAGGTCCATCAGTGGCTATTAGCCACAAGGTATAGATAGGAACTCTCAGGCTGGGGCAAGTGATGCACTGTATTCTTGGTGCCTGGGGGGGGCAACAGTGGGAGGGCTCCTAGTGTCCTGGCCCCACTGCTGGACCTCCTGATGGCACCTGGTATTCTTGGCCACTGTGTGACAGAGTGTTGGGCTGGATGGGCCATTGGCCTGATCCAACATTGGCTTCTCTGATGTTCTTAACCAACCACTCTACTGAGCATTGTTTGAAGCGTTCCTTCAGCCTTCCTGCAACAACTAATTCTTCCTCCAGTGAGAGAGCCACCTAATTTGGGAGAAGGTTCTGTAGGCTAGAGGAACTTCCTGTAGCCTGAGGTAGAATACATGCTTCTGTCATTAAACCGCTAGAAGCTCATCTCTTGATATAAACTCATACACCTGCTTCCAACAAAGAAGAGTAAGTTTGTCTTTTAGAGTTTGTATGGTATGGTGACAAGAAAGAACAGATAATAAAAACAGAAGTGAATACATATCAGTTCAACTGAAAAATTAGGGGGGTTGTTATTATACCACCTAAGATAATGTTTGATTTTGGCAGGACCAGGAAGATGAGGAGCAATACAGACCCCATCCATCCATCCCCTATATTTTTGTCCCAGTTTTTCGCAAAGGAGCTGGAACAGTTCTGCAAACAGAACAGCCCAAGCGGCAAAGCATCACAAGGCTCCAGAACAAAGGCTAAGAGGCAAGTGAGTTGAACAACTGTGCCAGTTCAGCAATGGAGTGAGGAACTATATTGTGGTCCTCTCGTTATTTAGATAAATATAGAATTCCAAGACAACACAAAATAGCTTTAAGTTAAAAAGCATGAAGAAGACAAAACCAGTCATGGAAGTCAAAATCAAGCAGAAGGATGGAGGCTAGCCAGTGTCATGCATTGGAAAGTCACATGGGTATCACTTGAGTATCTACATAGTATGTAAAGTGCAAGAAGAACACATAATGTAAGTTTCCTATGAACAGCAGTAAGCTAGTATGTTACAGTGTAAACACTAGAGAGACTAAATGAATTTTATTAAATATTAAATGTCTATAAATATTTCAGCAATAAAAGCCTTTTACTAACTATTGATTTAAAAATGAGTTGAAGAGTTTAGAGTTGTTTTTTGTGGGGGGGGGTGGAATTATATTATGTGTTGACATATAATCTAGAACCGGATACAATTGTTAACTACTAATCTATATGCTGTTATTGTTTGTTATTCATGAATTCAGTAAAATGTTAACTATAAATGTCACACATGAACATGACTGCTGCACATGGGGAATATGAATGTCATGGACAGAAAGCAGTCTGCGGCTCAGTGGTAGAGCATCTGCTTGGCTTGCAGAAGGTCCCGGGTTCAATCCCCAGCATCTCCAGTTAAAAGGATCAGACAGTAGGTGATGTGAAAGACCTCATCCTGAGACCCTGGAGAGCAGTTTACAACTATCTACCTGCCCTGTGAAGCAGAGGTTGTGGAGCTGTGCTTGAACAATGAGCTCCTGTATAAATCAATGGTGCAACCTCATTTGGAGTACTGTGTACAGTTCTAGTCACCACACCTCAAAAAGGATATTATAGCATTGGGGAAAGTGCAGAAAAGGGCAACAAGAATGATAAAAGGGTTGGAACACTTTCTCTATGAAGAAAGGTTAAAGCACTTGGGGCTGTTTAGCTTGGAGAAACAACGGCTGAGGGGTGACATGATTGAGGTTTATAAGATTATGCATGGGATAGAGCAGGTCGAGAAAGAAGTACTTTTCTCCCTTTCTCACAATACAAGAACTAGTGAGCAATCAATGAAATTGCTGAGCAATCGGGTTAGAACGGATAAAAGGAAGTACTTCTTCACCCAAAGAGTGATCAACACATGGAATTCACTGCCACAGGAGGTGGCGGCGGCTACAAGCATGTACGGCTTCAAGAGGGAATTAGATAAACATAAGGAGCAGAGGTCCATCAGTGGCTATTAGCCACAAGGTATAGATAGGAACTCTCAGTATGGGGCAAGTGATGCTCTGTATTCTTGGTGCTTGGGGGGGGGCACTGCTGGACCTCCTGATGGCACCTGGTATTTTTGGCCTCTGTGTGACAGAGTGTTGGACTTGATGGGCCATTGGCTTGATCCAACATTGGCTTCTCTTATGTTCTTTTATGCTCTTATGTCCTCTCAAGGACGTTTCTACAAATGTGCAACCTTGAGGCAAGGGTTGTTGACCTGAAGAAGCTCAGGGGATTATGGAGACAAGACTATTAGGGACTTGTTAGAAGTTACCCTCTCCCATGGTGATGGCAAGGAGAATGGGGGTTATGGGGCAGGAGGATGACATCAGGTTGAAGAGTGGGGGGAATGAGAGCCAGTCTAGTGTAGTGGTTAGGAGCATGGCCTCTAATCTGGGACAACCAGGTTCACTTCCCCACTCCTTCACATAAAGCTGCTGGTGTGACCTTGGGCCAATCACAAGTTCTTTCAGAGCTGTTCTCTCAAGGGCAGTTTTTGAAAGAGCTCTCTCAGCCCCACCTACCTCACAGGGTGTCTGTTGTGGGGAGGGGAAGGGAAAGGAGATTGTAAGCCGCTCTGGGACTCCTTCAGGTAGTGAAGGGTGGGGTGCAAATCCAATGTCCTCCCTCCAGATGAATCCAGATGAAATTAGAGCAAGACAGGGTAGGACACAGCTACAACCCATCTCCTGTGATTGGTAAGAACCGAGTTAGACGGGAGAAACTGATCTCTCTAGATTTAGGAGAAAAGGGCTGGTATTTTACCTCCAGTTTTCTTCCCTAATGCAATTCCAGAAAGGAAGGCTTTGAGGGGAGCAGGGGGAGCTTTAAAGAGCTGGACTTAGTGAGAGCAGGTCTGACTTTTCCTTAAGAAGGACCACAGCAAAGCAGCGCTTAAGAAACCAGCGCTTAAGAAACCAGGAAGACTAGGATCTGGGAGACCAGGGTTGGAGACCTATTCTGCCACAAAGCTCAGAGGGTGATCAAATTAGAGTTGCTAGCTCCAGGTTGGGAAATTCCTGGAGATTTGCGGGATGGAGTCTGGGGAGGGCAGGGTTTGGGAAGGGATCATAATGCCATACAGTCCACCCTTCCAAAGTGGCCCTTTTCTCCAGGGGAACTGATCTCTATCACCTGGAAATCAGTTGTCATCCCAGGATATCTCCAGACATTGCCTGGAGGTTGGCAACCCTATGCCTCTCACATGGACAAACCCACCCACCCCCATCCTAACAGGACGATTTCTATGAGGGAAAATGGGGGGGGCACTATACAATACGCTGAGCTGTCTGGAGGCAAGTTGGGATTTTTTTAAAAAAATCAAATTAGTTACATTAGTAGTTCTTCTGATTCTCCTTTCCAAGGTATTGGTTCTACTACATCAGAGATGATATGGGTTAAAAGATATGTTACCTGTAGAGTTTTATTATTGAAAAATATGGGAAAAGAGGAAAAGAAAACATATAAGATTTGGACTGGAGGTTGGAGCACTGCGGGAAGTCAGAAGGGGGAGGGATATTATGAGAAAAGGATATAAGATAGTTTGTAAGATGAAGTATGGTTTGACTCATTGATATATCCTAATAAATTTTTTTAAAAAAGAGATGATATGGGTGTTTTTCAAATTGTTTTGCTGAAAACCCAACTACAGCATGTGACAAGAAATGCCACAGAATCATGGTGGCCAACGCCAAGTGGGAAATTCCTGGAGATTTGGGGAAGCCACATTTTGGGGAGAGGAGGGGAAGTCCAGGACCAGGCCACCATGGAAACTCACCATGGAAAGCAGGTAGAAAAGGTGCTTGTCTAGTATATATAGTTTTGACAGGAATGGACTCTCTTCAAAGCAGATCAAAGCCAGAACTCATCCCATCTGGATAGCACCTTAGCTTAGCAACCAAACTTAACTGACTTTCTAGGCATGTAAGTTTTCTTGCATAGTCAAATCCATCTGATTCTACTCTTCTAGTAGCGGTTTATGTGGTAACTATTTGTTTCTCTTTCCTGCACATGTTGTTATGACTCCCGGTTTGTTTAATTTTGTCCCTTTGGGCAAAACAAGACCTTACATGGGAGATCTATAAATGGGATCCCTTGCACTTTTTAAAACTAAATAGCACCTGGGAGAGGGGGGGAGAGAATTGGATCAGGGCCACAAGCAGGGTTGCAAAAGGTGGTTATCCCTTTTCTCAATGCCATTTTTCCAATCTGTTGAGTTAGTAATTTGCCTTATTGGGGAAAATATGCAGGCATGACTGTAAGGTGATGGCATATTCCTCCCTCAGGGCAAAGTTGTGCATGTGTATGATTTGTAGGGTTGCCATGTGCCTGCTCAGCACTCAAGCAGCTAGGTAGAGAAAGATTTTTTTAAAAAAAAAGATCACTGTCAGTGATGTCACACCTCTGTAATAGGCTTGCCAGCTCTGAGTTGGGAAACATTTGGAGCTTAAGGAGGATGAGGTTTGGGGAGGGGACAGACTTCAATCTGGCATAATGCCATAGAGTCCACCTTCCAAAGCAGGCATTTTCTCCTGGTGAAGTTATCTCTGTCACCTGGAGATCTGTTGTAATAATGGGAGATCTCCAGCCACTACCTGGAGGTTGGCAACCCTACTCTGTGGAAATTACCAGAAAACCATAGAGTTTTTGGTAATTCCTAGAGAGGACAGATGTCACTTCCTGGTTTTGCCATAGAGTTTCTGATTCCTAGAGATGCATGACATCATTTCTGGGTCTTCTGGAAGTGACATCACACAGTCAGTGATGCCTTTCCCACATGTACCTTGTTTCCCTGGGTCTCCTGCTGGTTGCCAGGCTGAGCCAGAGAACCCTAGTGCTTTGAGATCATGAAAACAGTACGTGGTGAGAAAACACACTCACATAGCCATAGTCACAATCTGACAACGTATGAAAGGGTGGTCTATCAGTGTAATGATCTCTCATTGTCACATTGTGCCTAGGGCTGCCATCTCCCCGATGGGGGCAGGGGTTCCCCTGATTTCAGGAACCCCAATCTGCTGCTGGCCAACTGGCTAGTGGGGAAGCCCCACTCCCAAAGAGCTCCATCACACCTGTGCCCAGCATAGTGATGTCATTGCGCCGGACACATTGTGCTCTAGCATTTGGCTAAAAACTCTATGCTGACCATAGAGTTTTGGCCAAATCCTAGAGCACCCCCTGCACGATGTGCCTGGCATGATGACATCACTTCCAGGTAACACCATCGTGGCACGCACGCTTTGCACGTGCACCAGAAGATGCAGGAACCTGGGCTGGAGCCCCCCGGCCGTCAAGCAAGACCTGGCAACCCTAATCGTGCCACGTAAAGTGAAGGGAAATGAAGACTGCTACATTTTTAAACTATGATCTAGCAAGCTGTGCTAGAATAGTCACTCTAAATCTCTAACTCTCCCTTTAATGCTAATTTGCATGGACACTAAAAATTAATTTGAATCTTCCAGCTCTTACTAACTTTAAGACTAAAGGGGAAGTGGGGTGGCCTGCAAGCGACTACAGAATGGCAAACAAAGCATACCCCCTCCCGCTCCCAACTGGGCTGGTGGTAGTTCCCCTTACAATAGTTCTTTCTTCACCTATTCCTCAAAACCTTTGCTTTCTGGTAGTGACTGAATGGAAATGCAGTCACCCCAAAAACCTTCCTTGAAAGTCCTCCTCCACGCTTGTATTTCTGTTCCGTTAAACCAACGGGAAAGTACTTGCATGAATACATGAATCCTTAAATCAGCTACGCTGTGAAGAGGTAAATGTTTAAAGTGTGTGTGTGTGTGTGTGTTCTTAAGCTGAGCAGGGTTTAAAGTTAAGGAAGGTTTTAAATCAACACAGCTCAGTATAAAAACATACTCCCTCCACCCTTTATGAAGAGAAGTCCAGAAGTGTTAGACTTGCATCTCCAATCCTTTCAGATTCACATCTAAAGGCTGTTTGGAAGAACAGAGTCAATATTCCAGCTACTCTGCTCGTTTGAATTTGTGCGTATTTGTGCAGCTGTCTTTGGAAATCTTAATTTGAGCAGAAGTCCAATACGACACCACAGTGGCCAGCTTGAATTTTCAGCCCTGCAAAAATAAACACAAAGGCTTAAAATCAACAACAACAGCAGAGGCTGCGGCAGCTTTGTGAGGGGGGAAAAAAGAAACTTTGATGATGTATATCCTCGGCCAACCCAATTTCTCTTAGTTCTTGACCTGTAGATAATGGAAACATTTTTCTCCCAAACCAGAGTCATATAACCAGGCCTTCTCAGCTGACTCTGCACTGCCATAGAGTTCTTGGAGGTGACTAGAGTGTCTGGGCTCTTCTGAGAAAGGATTGCACATATTCTCACCAACACATATCACTATGCCGGTTATTTCCCCCCTCCCACTTTGAGGTATGTCCCCATCTACACTAAAGTGATTTGGTAGAGGCAATTGATGTCCAAGGTTGCCAGGCAAGGCAACTGGTGGGAGATAGAGGGAGGCAGGTGCTTACAGAGGGGGGCAGCAATCTTTGTCGCCATGTGATGATGTCACTTCTAGCTAGGGTTGCCTGGTCTCCCCCACCACTGGCAGGGGATGTGGAATGGGTAGGGTTGCCAAGTCGAGGCTGGGAAACTCCTGGAAATTTGGAGATGGAGCCTGAAGGGGGGAGGGACCTCAGTGGGGTACAATGCCATAGAGTCCATCCATATTCTCTAGGGGAACTGATCTCTATAGTCTGAAGAAGTGGTATAATTCCAGACAATCCCCTGATCCCCTCTGGAGGCTGCCATTCCTAATTATGGCACAACCTGGAAGCACCGGCACTGCATGGGAACAACACTTTAGTGCTTGCCCCAAGACTCTATGGAGGTTAGAATGCCACCCTGGCACAATGCCAGCACTTCCTGGTCAGGCCAGAAGTGAAGTCATTGTGCAGCAACAAAGTTCACCTCCCCCCTTTTTGTTGCCTGCTTCTGCCCACTAACCAGATGAGTGTCCGTGGGCATTGCCAACAATTACCAGGAGTCTGCCTACCATTTGCAGGCAATAGGTAGGCCTATTAATGTGAGTTAAATGGGAAAATACACATATCGTATCCACTCTCCAAAACATATGGGTAATGCAGAAAGGGTCCGGACATATCTGCTTTTAAAACATTTAATTTTAATTCAATCTAAGCAGTATTGTGCTCTGTTGTTCCCAAAGAATTAAGAGATGCCACGTGGACAAAGCACTTTGCCAGGCTAAAACGTTCAATCTGATTGGAATCGCCATTGCAAATCCTCACACCAACAGAGGTTATTTTAAGGGAATACTTTAAGACCAAAGAAGAGTATTTTGAAATCCATTAAAAGAATGTGGTCTGACATACTCTCCTTGTTTACTTAAAACTCCTTAAAGGTATTTTCTAAAAAGCCACAGGAGTATATTCTGAAGTGCAAATTATATAATCAGTCCTCCAGCATCAGTCTAACAAAAAATAACCACCTTTTCATGTTCTTCAGTATTCATACAGAGAAACCCAGCCATAAAGATTAACTCCGTACTCCACAGCAAAAGGGGGGGGGACTGATATAATGTTTTTAAATAATGCAAATGATGATTTATTTAAATAATTTTAAATCAAGCAAGGAAACCACAAAAATAAATGAATCTGGGAATCGATGGCTCATAGCGTTATTTAAAGCAGTTTCACTAAATGCATACAGACAAAGAAACATTTCTGGTTTTAGGGGATTCCCTATTGTTAACAACAATGCATCATTCTGAAACTGAAATAAGATGTCTCTTATTTCTGACGTCCAGAGCCCCATACAATATTTGGTTTTTGTAATTTCAGCCTGGCTGCCTGATATAAATAATGGCTCCCCACAGGACCATTGCTTTGCGTTGTTGCCCGTGGGGACCAAGAAATGGGAAACATCATCAAATCTGTGGCCCATAGACAAAAATAACAAGTCCTTTTCTGAACTCTTTAATCCTTACTATCACTACTCTGCATAAACCCAAGAGTGGGCTGTATTATTATACCCTTTTATTTACTGATATTGCATGTACAAGTGGAAAGAGTGTGTGTTGCATAGTAACTCTTCCCTTTGCAGTGGTTTAGAATATTTCCAACCACTCAAGACTGTGAAAAGTTTCAAACAGCCCGGAAAAAACAACTAGGATGAAGGGTGGTTCCTTCCTCCTCAAATATGGTTTCCCTTCTCCAGGGGTCATTTCGTAGAAAAAGAGGTGCAGGAGCTCATTAGCATAACTCATTAGCATAACTTATTTGCATATGCCACACCCCCTGACATCACTGGAAGTGTGTCAGAAGACAACACCCACCACTCAAGCTCCACTGGACTGTTTTGGATTGCTAGCTATTGGGGGGGGGGACGTGCAAATCTGTCCTCACAGAGGAGGGAGAGCTTGTACCTGAGTAAAACTTGGTCTCAAAGGTGCCACTGAACTGTTTTGGGCCAGGGGGCTGTGGGGGGGCTCTGCAACTTACCTGGGTGCTTCTTGCTCTGACTGAGGGCTGCTGGGAGCAGGGGGCAGGGCTTGTTGCATGTGCCTGCCCCCTGGGCTCTTTACTGGGCTCCGCTCCTGTGCGCTCCTGCAGGAAATGACCCCTGCCCTTCTCACTACTTCTGAGGCAAAAATGGGATCTGGAGACCAATGCTCCCCCTAAGCTGTGGAGCCTTCTGAGCAAAAATTCTACTTTGTGAGCTACTGGCATTAAAGTTGTGAGCAGGTGATTTGGCTACTGCATAAATCTGTTTGCTCTGGAGCCATCCTTCCTGAGCTGGGACAAAAAGGTGTGAGCCAGAGGCTAAAAAACTGTGAGCTAGCTCACACTAACTCAGCTTAGAGGGAACACTGTTGGAGACCATTCTGCTCAATACTGCTCAAGATGTGAACCACGTGTAAGTGATAGTGTTCAGCTAGGTGCTGCTTCTTCCATCAGATTTGTGAAAATGCGTGTTTTTAAATGTATTGTTCTCAGGGGGAGGGGAGTTCAGACATCCGGAAAACCAAAGAAATCAAAATTATTCTGGTTGGCTTCAGTTTGGCTTTAAAACTGACAGGAACTTTATTTACTGGCACCAAGCTTACACCACAAGTGTCCTCCAAACACTGTTTTAAAACCACTTTTTAAAAGTAAAGCAAAGGAAAAGAATCATACCTAGAGCTACTTACATGGTCACTTTGTCGTGTTTAACGCAACAAAATATCAGCTGCTAATAAAATATAAATAAAAGCTCAACTCCTCTCTCTTGAGAGCCCGTGTGAACTTAGAACCGTGAGGCCTAAACCATAATGTCTGTAACAGACATGCTACCCAATTAAATTGTTAGGGAACAGGCTTTTATATCCTTAACACCTAATTTACTATTGTTTCTTTTAAAGTGTTTGGCTTCCCTGTGGCTTTTGTGCCCCTTCTTCTGTTTTATGGCAGCTTTTATGTGTTCTGTAAGACTGTGTGTGTGTGTATAAGTATTCTGAGGCCTAGTTAGGGCCCCTTCTCAAATTTGGTACAAGGAAAACATAGGCCTGATTTATTGTCCTTCACACTGAGCAAGGTATCACTACCATGCCAATTAGGTAATTAGCCCATCTGAACAGCAATTTTGTAGCACTTTATTAGCAACAGAAGTCCATTTCCCCCTTAGTTTTCCCCCCACTGATGAGGTAGAATATTGAACATACAGATAAGTACAGAGGCATTGCCAGCCTTTGAAGACAATGGTAAAGATTTGCAGTACTCCTGATGCCACAGCCTCATATAAACACAAACTGTTTCAAAAAAAAAAAATAGCATTGCTGGATGCGGTGGGAACAGTTCATAATTCATTGGGGCGGAGGGACTGGGTTTCTATTTGGCCAGAGTGGAGCCCATTCATTGGGTTGATTCCAAAGGACTGGATCTTTCCTGCCTCCCCCTTCCTACTACACAACCTCATGAAAAGCAGCTGCTTGTTCAGGAGACCCTAGGAATGACAAGGGATACAATGTGGAGGTATTCAGTGGGATAGGAGAATCAGCAGAAATTCCTGTCCCCATCTTGCACTACTGGAAGTGTCTTTCTGTTTGTGGAAGAGGAACCTGGGATCTAATGGATAGGTTCTGTAAGAGGAAATCATGCATTACAAATAGGGCTGCGAGGCCTCACCACGAGCAGGGAATCCCACTCCCTGGCTCCCCTATCCTGCTGCTCCCACAGCAGCCAGTGGAAGAAAAATAATCTAAACGGCATGACATCACTTCCAGGTTTTTCCCGGAAGTGACATCGCAGTTTTGCTGACAATGTCCCACATGTCCCTGCCCCACCTCTGGTCTCCCAGTAATTACAAATCATTGGCATTATTAAGAGTGTGAACAAACAGAGACAAATACAACATACCATTCAAATATGTATGCATTTAATTAAACATAAGTGATTCCCCCCCACACTGTGTAATGTGTATACCACTTGCTGGTATATGTCAGAATATCCATGAATACTAAGTGCTTCCCTCCAAGTGTAAAGGGCTTGTAGAATACCAGCTTTCTGTCTTTGTCACAGTTTTATCAACTCTGTTATTATATATAGGCTTCTGAAATGTTGTACACTATATTTGGAGGCTAGATTTGTATAATACTGGAAAATATTGAGATTTGTGGCATTTAAAATATGTTGTTGGGGTGTGCCAGAAAAAATGCAGCCAGATTTTTCATGGCATTTCTTCAGTTCCAAAAAAAAGAGAGTGTGAATACAGAAAAAAAATTCCTCACACATTCAGCACTAGAAATACTGGGGGCCGTCCAGTGATACCATTGACATTTAGGTTAGGACAGAATGAAGGAAATGTTTATTCACAATGCATGGTTAAATGCATGAAATTCACTGCTACAAGTTATGGGCTGATTTCTACCTTCAATTAGGTAAAAACAGCAACAACAAATAGGATTGCAATAGTACAGCATAATGTTTATATATATATATGGTATATATATGTGTGTGTGTGTGTGTGTGTGTTTGTTGGATAGATTCTGCTTCTGTGCTGGTTTTCACCTGCTTTTTTGTTGAATTTGTGTAGTTCTATTGTTGTAATTATGAGTTGTTGTTGTTTTGGTAGACTGTACTGCAGTTTGAAATTCTGTTAGCCACCTTGTGGATTTAGTGAATCAAAAGGTGAGGTATACCTTGTCTACATTCAGGGTCCTATAGGTGTTGACAGTGTGTTGGAACCAATGCACTGCCAGCAGAATGTGCTGATGGGATACAAATATTTACTTATTTTCTTTTTGGTGGAATTGGATATTGGCTGCAAGGCTTTTGCGAGCTATTTTGCAGATAAAGTCTTGTCACTCCGCCATGAACTCCCCGCCACAGTTGACACAGTGAGTGAACTCGAAGCTCCATGCACGTCTTCTAGTCGGGTTATGGATCATTTCAATCTGCTCAGCCTAGAGAAAGTCAACAAATTACTCCTAACTGTATGCCCCACCACTTGTTCCCTTGATCCGTGCCCTTCATGGCTAATTAAAGCTTGCCGCAAAGGGTTTCGAGGTGCCCTAAGGGAGATTATCAACAAGTCTCTCTTGGAGGGACTGTTCCCTGGGATGCTCAAGGAAGCGATCCTTGGATCCAGCTGAATTGACAAATTATCAGTCGGTTTCCAGCTTGCCCTTGTTGGGCAAGATTATAGAGAGGGCTGTGGCTATCCAGTTACAGAGCATTTTGGATGACACTTCCATTTTGGATGACCCCTTCCAGTCTGGTTTTCACCTAGGCCACAGAACAGAGATAACACTGGTTGCCCTCATGGATGACCTCCGAAGACATCTGGATTGGGACAGATTGGCAGTGCTGCTGCTGTTGGACCTGTCGGCAGCATTCGACACGGTCAGCCATCAGCTGCTGATCCACTGCCTCACCAGCACTGGAGTCCAGGGGCCTGCCTTTCAATGGCCTGCCTCCTTTCTCCAACGTCTCAAGGAGCTGCCCCCAATAGTTAAAGGCAGAGAGCCCTGGCCTGCCGCATAAAGGAAGCGATCTATGAGCTGATCATTAAGATAGATCACTGTATTGTTGCCGCCATCGCTAAATAACATCACTAGTATTATCAGATTTCATGTCTACTAGCACTTTACAGTATTTGACCCTTTTCAGAAGGTTTTAGGATTGTCAACAATTGTTATTTATGTGTTTTAGTCTTTTGTAAGATGTCCTGAGCCAGCTTCAGCTGGGAGGGCGGGGTATAAGTTTGATAAATAAATAAAAATAAATAAATACTTGCCAGGATCAGCCCTGCTTAGCTTCCAAGATCTGATGAGATCGGGCTCACCTGGGCTAACCAGGTCAGAGCTGGAGCCAAATATTTTCCAAGTCCTCCCAAGAGCCAACTGTGAGCCTTGAAAGGTGGCTGAGGCTTGAGGAACCCACATGGATAATGAAAGATATAACACAGCTGGGTGCACTGAGGAAGGGAAAGTAAAGAAATTACTCTGTCTGGAGGACCGCTTCCTCCCATACTGTGCAGGCTGCCAGTGAAGATCTTTCTCACAAGCCCTGCTGTCTGTGCACTGCCTTCAGAGGTGAGGTGGATGATGGACAGCAGCAGGGCTTTTTCAATGGTGGCACCTCAATTACGGTTCCCAGGTCTCTCACTATGGTGGGAGACCGCCTGCTGGCAATCCACTTTTCCTGCTGCTGCTTACAGAAGCAACAAGAGAAAAATTAAAAAATCACCATTTTCAGAATTGCTGATGGTGTGATGTCACTTCTAGGTTTTCCTGAAATGCTATTACTGACGTCACACCATGTTCTTGTCCCCCCACAGTACAACCTCGCCATGTCCTTGTCCCCCCACACTACAACCTGTAACTCATCATTAGAATGTTCTCCCCTTTGAGGCTAGCCTGGCACCTATCCTACTATATTTTATGTGCCCAAACAAATTAATTCTGGTCATCCAAGTTTTTGATTAAGGGGTTAATCTTTTTACATTATGTTTATAGTTTGTCTTTAGCCCAAGAACTGTTTTATGAGACGTTTTAAGCTGCTGAATGTTTTATGCTGTTTTGTGCTCAGGGTCTCAGAGCTAGGTTTTAAAAAGTTTATCTTATCCCATATAAATGGAAAATAGTCTATGAATTGTCTCAGTACCATTCCTGATGATTTCAGGAATCCCATGCAGATATTTTACACATTTATTGTAAATGTAATAAAATTAAGAAAATTTGGGATCTGGCACTGAGGCTATATTGAGCAGATGACTGGTTTTCAGATTCCTGCCATTCTGTACATATTCTTAAACCATTTGAAAGGACTGGGGAAGGATGTGGATTTGGAAATGGTTATAAGTATAAATTTGTTAATTATTGCAAAAATGTCAAACTCCTGTTACTGGGGGAAAAACATAACTCCTCTCATATTAGTTGGTTTTTCAGAATTCAGGATGTTGCTAGAATGACCAAAAATACTTATTTTATGCAGGCCAGAGAAGGGTGTGTATCGAAGAACTTCTGTATTCAGAAATGGTCACCTATAAATTGCCTTTTGGAATGTAAAATTCCAGGATGACATAAGACCACGATATTTTCCATGATTTAATTTTTGAACAGAATTTTATTCAGCATCTTTATAGCAATTATGTGGGTAGTAGAAATACTTCTGCTATTATTAATGATGCTGTTGTACATAATGTTTTAACAGGATTAAAAGTGCTCTAACAGTGTATCGTTTCAGATGAGTAGCCGTATTGGTCTGTAATGGAAGAGCAAGATTTGAGTCCAGTAACACTTTAAAGACCAAAACAATCTCCAGGGTATACGCTTTCGAGAGTCAAAGCTCTTTCTGTTAGATCATCATGAAGGAAGCTTTGACTCTTAGAAATTTCTACCCTGGAAATCTTGTTGGTTTTTAAGGTGCTACTGGACTCAAATCTTGCTCTTCTAACAGTGTATGGTCCTAATCATAGCAGCAGAAAAGAGCAAGAATCCAGTAGCACCTTTAAAGGCTAACAAAATATGTGGCAGAAGTGAGCAGTGACTCATGAAAGCTCCTCCCCTGCCACATACTTTGACCGATTCCCCCACAAGCAGCTGTGCCGCCGTTGCTCTTCCGTTTCCCCTACTGGTCAATTTCACATTATTCACTGCACAGCCGCATTTTTACCCGCATCTCCCCCCGATTTCCCCCGCATCTTCTTGATCCTGTTTTTGGAGGATTGATAAAACACGGAAGAAATCGGGGGGAGATGCGGGTCCAAATGCGGCCACGCAGCCAATTGTGTGAAATTGACCAATACAACTGGGGGAAACAGGAGAGTGACAGCAGCACCGCTGCTTGTGGGGAATCGGTCTTTGTTAGTCTTTAAGGCACTACTGGACTCCTGCTCTTTTCTACTGCTGCAGACAGACTAACATGGCTACCCATTTTGATCTGGTCTTAATCGTGTTTCTATTGTGCCCTATAAGGCACTGCCTTATCACTAGTCTTCTTATCAATATACCGATAATATATAAACAAAGAGATTCTAGACAGAGCTACAGCTTTCCTAGTCCATTGAAGGCAGTCAGTTAACTTTGCTCAATATTACACTGTAAGTGTCTCAGTGTTGTTTTTATAGCCTGGGTCTTAATTGTGACTTAACCATGCCCTTTAGAATTCTTAATTGACTTTTAAATCCTAATGTTGCGCTAATGCTCATATGGTTTAATGTTTATTCATAACTATGGAGACTTGGGATCCTTAAGCGTGCAAGCATTAAGTCATGCATGGACCTTCACCCTTCCACCAGGGAACATTTCCAAAATACTGATCTGGAGGCTGTGATACTCACCTGGACATAAAACCAGGCATCCTTTCCAAACTAGTGGTGAGGGAAGCGCAGGTTGGCACTGCTCCTGTGCCAATGGAATTCCTTGCATCATCAGAAGCACCACCAGTGACGACTCAACAGGGGGTGCCACCTGTGGCCATAGCCCCTGCTGTCCCTCTTGCCACTCCCTGTCTCTCACCATCACTACCCCTGCCCAAAGAGCTGGAACAAGTAATACAAAACAGGTCCTTCCTCATTCCCCAAGCCTGTAAAGATGCAGCAACCAGCACAAGCTTGCTGGCACCTTCTGAAGAATTCAGTTGTTACTGTCTCAGCTTCCCTTATAGTAGAACTAGCCATGGTCCTTATCAATGGAAGGGAAGGGAACCTTCTGGTTCCCTCCTCCTCGGTGCTGCATCCCAGGCTGCAGAGCTTTTTGTCCACACAAGTCCCACAGCCTCAAGCATCAGCATTTTGGAGGTCTCGGGGCACCACCTGGAAAATGTGGCGTGCAGCAAGGAATGGCATCATGCATATTCCATTGGATCCAAGTCATAATGTGCAATATTAAATGTGTAGCCTTTTCTTTTTCTGTTTTTCTCCTTTTAATTTGTTGGTCTTAACTTATGCTTGATTTTTGATACGGTTTAATTTTAAAAGTATTAATATCATTCAAACTGCATATTACTCATTTCTACTAGAACACGATTAGATCGCTTAGCCGTTCAAGGGTTTCTGGCCAAGATTTATTAAAATAACCCTTCTCATTTGTGGCCTAATGCGATCTTATTAAAGTAATAGGTTTATGGATAGAGAACTCCTGGAGATTGACATAACTAAACACTGAGTCCCTGGCTCACATCGCTTTGCGTTTGGCTTGGTAAATCAAAACTGGGTGACATCGCGTGAAAGCAAAAGAACCTGTTGGCTCAGAACAGAAGGTAGCAAGCCTATTTCATCTTGCAAAAAGTATGAACTCTGTTATGTGTAGGAGGAATAAGCTCTTTCCTGGATACAAAGCAAAAGCACGGTGCAATGCATAATTTACTTATTTGTCACGCAGACATGACCCGATGGACCTGACTACACGTATATGGTTCTTTGAAGGTGCCAACAAGCTTGTAGATTTGGGTGCTCTGATAGACACTAAGGTAGTGCCTTTGTTTGCAAGGGAGGGAGAATGCGAGGTCTGTGAGATTTCAAAGACAGGTACCTTTGTCAAAACAGAGCATCTGGAACAAATGGAGTCTGTGCCTTGCCAGAATCTGTGTCATCCGTTCCCAAAAGATGGTCCCTTTCCCCTAATTTCAGACATGTGGATTCAATGGTGGAGACAGCAGGATATTCCCAGGTGCTTTAAAGCCTTGGTGTGGCCAGAGGCACAGGCCAAAGGGCTCTTGACCTTTTGACTCTTAGCCTGAGGTTCACAGATCCTACCTGCAGGTGAATCAGCAATTCATTCCTGTTCTTTTTGTATGGGTGGGTTTATCAATATTCACATTGGTTTATTTGTCAATCTAAACTGCTTTGGATCCCCTGGGGAGAAAAAGTGAGATATAAATACTTAGAATAGAATAAAATAAAATACCTGGAGTTAGCTAAAACCAGGAGCCATTTCCTGCAGGAGCGCATAGGAGCTGAGCTCTGGCAGTTAAGAGCCCAGGGGGCGGGCACATGCAACAAGCCCCACCCCCTGCTCCCAGCAGCCCTCAGTCAGAGCAAGAAGCAGCCAGGTAAGCTGCAGAGCTCCCCCCGGCTCCCCGGTCCAAAACAGTCCAGTGGGACCTTTAAGACCAAGTTTTACTCAGGTACAAGCTCTCCCTCCTCTGCGAGGACAGATCTGCATGCCCCCCCCCCAGCTAGCAATCCAAAACAGTCCAGTGGAGCCTGAGCGGTGGGTGTTGCCTTCTGACACACCTCTGGTGATGTCAGGGGGTGTGGCATATGCAAATAAGTTAAGCTAATTAGTTATGCTAATGAGCTCCTGCACCTCTTTTTCTATGAAATGACCCCTGGATAAAACTTAGGGGAAAGACTCTGTCAAAAGTGTCCTGAGGAAATTTAGTAACCATGTGAATGTTGCCAAATTATTTAGGGTGGTGAAATCAAAGCAGACTGTGAATTACTCTAGAATCAGGCCGGTCAACAAAACAGGCAGTTAACCTTGAGTGTGTGTATGTGTGCCTATTGCTAAAAAGTGGCTGCCTTTCTCAATATAGCCATTGACACTAGATCCTAGGCCAGTGGTTTCCAAATGGGGCAATACTACTGTCAGCAAGCTGCCATGGTGTTCTGTGTTGCTTGTATCTCTGTACAGTTGCTGAAACCCCCCCCCCCGTCTGTGCGCCTGTATTTTACTCTGCTGTAATGCCTAAGCCAAACAACTGGAGGATGTATTGGGGGAGTACGCTTTATTGCCGGCTTGTTGCTTTTAGAGCCTGGGAACTGCACTTGTATTATGTCTGGAGATAACCTGGTTCTCAGGGAATGAGCGCGCAACCGTTTCCTTTCACCCGCCAGCGGGAACGTGACCCATTGGTTCTGTACCTGTTTCAAATCCCTTTATTATGCTTGCCCTAACCGTTTGTAGTCAGTTCTAACAAAGAACGTGTTTGAGTGTCTTTCCAACGCTTTGAAATAAATTTTGCTTTTCTTTAAAACGTGGATTTATTCTCGATGCTTGGGGATCCAACATATTGTTAGAACTGACTACAAACGGTTAGGGTTAGGGTTAGAACTCTCAATTTTCCTATCGTCCCGAGTCTGACGTGATCATGAGCGGGGCAGAGGGAAACCTACCTACAACGGAGGGGGACACGGGATCGGTCCCTGCAACCTCCACATCGTTGATCACCACGACCACCGTACCGACGTCGAGTGCGGTGGGGGGAGTGGTTCCCTGGTTACCTGCGTACCTGTCTTGGCCGCCTCCAACTCCTTCACGATGGGGCCCGCGGACGGTACCGGCGCAGGATGATTGGACTTTGTATAATGCCAAAGGCACCAGGGAAGTTTACTCCCGCCGAGGCAGTGGACTTCGAGAGAGTCTGTTTGACAAAGGACTTTACCCAGAACCGGAGAGACCGGCCGTGTCCGGGATGTACCGACGGGAAGTCGAAGACTGGATGTTTGAACCCCTGGGGGAAGGGGCCCGGGCGGGAACCCAGGAGGGCGCTTCGGCCCCTCCGAGTGAGGGAGAATATGAACAGCCTCCGACATATCGGCACCACGAGCAAGTTCCGGTAGAAGAGCCTGGAGAGCGTTTGAACGAATTGGAACAATCGGTGCGGGACCTGATGAGAACCATAAACGACGTGTTGGAAGCCCTGCCGGGGATGATGGACATTCGCATTGCTAATCTCCTGGCTGCACATGCCCCGCCACCGCTGGTCGCGCCGCCTCCGGTTCTACCAGCACCGGGAGCACCAGGCGCACAGACAGGGGGGGGTTAGCAACTGTACAGAGATACAACCAACACAGAACACCATGGCAGCTTGCTGACATACTGCCCCCTCAAAAATACACATTAACCACCGTCTCCCGGGCAGGTCGGGAGAACTCCCGGTTTGGGCGGGAGACCTCCCGGTTTGTCCGGGAACTTCCTGTGGAATTCACGAAGCAGGTAAGGGGCCCGAATATCCCCTTCTTCCACCCATTCGCGGTGCTGGGGTCCGAAGAGCTCGCTTTGAGGATGTGAATGCCAGCCAAAGAGCCAAAGCCTTCCTTCGCACCTTTCGCCAGGGCAGGAAATCGGTGCGTGAGTATACTCTCGAGTTCCATAACCAGGCAGCAAAGCTGCGGGACTGCCCAGATCACATCCTAGCGGAAATGTACCGATTGGGACTCAATGCCGAAATCAGGGAGACGGTTCTTCGATCAGTAAATCCTGTTTCCCTGATGGCATGGGCTCAAGAAGCGGAGAATGCCGAAGATCGCCTTAACACCATCAAATTGGACTTGGCTGCAACGGGGGGGAGGTCTACTAACCCCAATGTGCCCAAACCTCGGGGCCAGCGTCTCTCCGAATCAGCCCGGGATCTCCGCATGAAGATGGGGCTCTGTCTCAAATGTGGCGTGAAAGGACATTTTGCATCGGATTGTGGAAATCGTCCGCCTAAGGACCGGCCCCCTACTCCGAAACCGAAAACACCCCTACCAGTAAAGAAAGGGCTCGCCAAGCCGAAATTCTCCAAAACTCTCCAAGCAGCTCCAGACCCTGACGTGAGTGAACCTGCGGCTGCCGAATCGGCGGAGGACTCCGAACCTGAGCCGGCGGAAAACGAGAACGGCCTGTTGTAAGGGGCGCAAAACGACATGGCCGTTCCAAAATTGCGCCAAAAGTGGTGAGAGAAACCCCCTCCCTATTTTTCGTGACTGTTTCTTTGATGAACCCCTTATTGGGGACCCACGTTCGAGTAAGAGCCCTAGTGGACTCGGGGTGTGGGAGAGACTTAATTAGCCCTCGGGTGGTGTTGGGGCTGGAAGCGGGACCAACAAACTGATTGGTGCGATTTGTTACTTCTTGCTGAATATTGTTACAACAATACGTTACATAGCTCTACTGGGTTGTCCCCTTACAAAGCGGTCTCAGGCTATGATAGCCCCCCTCTCCCCTTTTTGGGGGATGCTGTTGCTCCTAAGGGGGGGGATGCTGGTTCCTGGTGTAAAACGTTGCAGGATGCCTGGCCTTTATTGTGTCAATCACTTGACGCTGCTAAAGCAGCCTATAAGGCTCAGGCGGATAAGGGTAGGGTGGTGGGACTGGATTTAAAACCTGGGGACTTGGTTTATATTTCTACAAAAAACATCAAACTGCTGCGTCCTAGTAAAAAACTGGGTTGGAAATTTATTGGGCCTTTCAAGGTACGCCGGATTATTAACAATGTTGCTGTTGATGTGGATTTGCCTAAGAACCTTCGTGCCTTGCATTCTGTGTTCCACATGAGCCTCTTGAAAAAAGATCCTGGCTCTTCTCAGTGGAGACCTTCGGTCACTCCCCCTCCACCTATTATTCTTGAGGGGGATGAACATTTTGAGATTGCTAATGTCTTAGATTCCAGGATTAAACGTGGTAAGCTCTGGTATCTCATCGAATGGGTGGACTTCGGACCCCAGCACCGCGAATGGGTGGAAGAAGGGGATATTCGGGCCCCTTATCTGCTGCGTGAGTTCCACAGGAAGTTCCCGGCCAAACCGGGAGGTCTCCCGCCCAAACCGGGAGTTCTCCCGACCCGCCCGGGAGACGGCGGTTAATGTGTATTTTTGAGGGGGCAGTATGTCAGCAAGCTGCCATGGTGTTCTGTGTTGCTTGTATCTCTGTACAGTTGCTGAAACCCGATGCTTGGGGATCCAACAACTACCCCTTGTGGGGTAGTGGGCAGTGTTCCCTCTAAGCTGAGTTAGTGTGAGCTAGCTCACAGTTTTTTACCCTCCGGCTCACACATTTTTGTCTCAGCTCAGGAAGGACGGCTCCAAAGCAAACTGATTTATGCAGTAACCAAATCACTCGTTCACAGCTTTAATGCCAGTAGCTCACAAAGTTGGATTTTTGCTCACCAAACCCCACAGCTTAGAGGGAACATTGGTAGTGGGATTACTTACGGGGTGGGCACTAAGAGGCAAGGGAGCGGCAGGGAGGCGTTGATTACTAAACATGGTGATTGAAGACTCCTGCTAAGTGACTTTAAACCAAACTTTGGAAAGCGGGTATCATTTCATCAAGCCTATTCATTGCATTAAGAATTTACTGAACAGTGAAGTAGTTACTAAATGTGGTATCTAAGATTCTTGCTAAATGACTATCAGACTCTGAAATACTGCTATCACGGGATCAATGTCATCAATTTTGTTGAATAAATTAAAATAAAATTTTCTACTGGATTTTGAGCAAATGTGCAATTAATTGTTATTGTTTTGAATTTTATTGTTGCTATTTTCCTTAGTGGGTCATGCAAACCATTATTCCGAATAGAGCTTTTCATAGGGTAGGTTAGGGGGTACTGGGGATGAGTCTATGGAATCAAGGAGGCGGTGACCTGAAAAAGGTTGTGAGCCATTGTCATTGAAAGAACTCTGCTAATCAAACCACTGACATTGAAAGAACTCTGCTAATCAAACATGTACAATTGGTACATTTTATTTTAAGGACTGTATTATTGAAACCTTACAATGCTGTTTCTAAATAATTTCAGAACAGTCATTGACAAATGAGATTCAATGTAAGTAAATGAACAGTGATGCACACATTGTGGGGGAAATTCCTTAAACGAAAATATGATGGGGGGATTATTTAGTTTGAACTAAGTACCTTCTTATATCACTGAATAATGGTCAAACTAAGTACACATCTTAGGTATATCACTGTTGCCTTGAGCAGGGAAGAGCCCCAACTGTATCAACCATACCCTTAGGGTTACCACATCCCCCTGGCCACTGGTGGGGACAGACGGGGGTTGGGATGCCAAGTCCAGGCTGGGAAGCTCCTGGAGATTTGGGGGTAGAACCTGGGGAGGACAGAGACCTCAGTAGGACACAACGCCATAGAGTCCACCCTCCAAAGCAGCCATTTTCTCCAGGGGAACTGATCTCCATAGTCTGAAGATGAGTGGTAACTCTGGGGGATCCCCAGATCCCACCTGGAGGCTGGCATCCCTACAATCTCCAAGGAGAACTTGGCTTGTGTGCTTTCCACGCTCTTACAGTGCAGCCCTTGAGCAAGAGCTGCTTAGTATTCTCTTAGATCAGACAGGCAGATCCCTGAGGGAGGAACGGCAATATTTACAGTTTCAAAAGAAAATCTTCTTCCTCTTATCGGATAGGAAAATAACCAATGGATTCAGGGGGGCATGAATGAACACAGATTTCTAGAAGGCAGCAGACCAAGACAACGTGGTAGGAGAATTCCAGCGTGAGGAATTCCCATACCAGAACCAACTCTGGAAACTACACTAAACCTGCCGAGAGAAGAAATACCTCCCCCATCTGAAAATGAAAGAACTTCAGGAACCTCTCCTTGCAGTTATTTCTCATGGTTCTTCCTTATTTATCAATAGAGGCACCACTGTAGTTGGGACACTGTTCCCTGACTCCTACAACCTTCAGAGGGCCCTGTGTTTTACCTGTACCAAAAATATAAAATGAAAAGGGGCCTTGATGTGGCTGTGCAGAATGAATCATGGCCGCCTTGTGACAGAAAGTTCACCAAGATAGCTCAGTCTTCAGTAGCAGCGAAAAAGACCTGTTCCTGTCAGGACATATGAAGAGTGCCAGAAATAAAACACCACATAATGCCAATGGAGACTTTGAGACTTAGAAGGTACCAGAATGTATTGCCCCTCCCCAAAAGGTTGCTTTTGATGGAATAGTTACTTAATTCAGGAGTGGGAGCCAAGAAATACCAAGATCCCATTCTTGTCAGAAAAACTTCACTAGGCAACATTTCCCACATTTTTGACTCGCTTCATCATTCCTTGAGAACATCTTCCTTACTTTGGAGTATGGTTAATGTACACCAGGAAGAGTGCTGTTTTCAAAGAATGTTGGACTCAAACTCCAGTTCCTTCTCCACCACAAAAACATGATTAATGTGTTTGGTGATCTGTCTGGCTATTTGATTAACTGGAATATATCTCGGTTGATGTCATTGGGAGATAATATATCATGGAGTTTATTTGCCGATGGACATATTCGGTGGTGCTCAGATGCCATTACTTATCTTGGAATTGATTCCTAGAGATAATAAGCATATGATTATGCTAAATTTTTTAACAAGTTGATAGCTGATATATTCTTGGATTTGGACAGATAGGCAGTCTTAAACCTTTCCTTATGGGGTGTCATAAATACACACAAAATGAACATTATACCTCGGGTTATATATGCTTTATTTGCAAATCATTTTCCTATTCCTTGTGTATATATTCATAAAATTAATATGTTACTTCAGAAATCTATGTGAGGTCCCTTATCATCTTGGATTTCTTTAAAGAGGATGTAGCTCCCACTTAATGAAGGAGGATTCAGTTTTCTGGATCTTAGTTCGCATAATCAGACATATATGTTAATTTGTACTAATTATTGGGATTGCTTTTCTCAGTTGGATTATCCGTCTTCAGCTATTTGAAGGCTTCCTGTCTGGTGACCCTCTTTAAATTGAATACATTGGGGTCTATTCATGCTAAAATAGATTGTGTTCCTCCTGTAACTTCTGCAGTCAGGGAATTATTCACTTAATTCATTTCTATTCTTTTTATTTTTTTAATACATTTATAGTTCACCTTTGTCCACAGTGGGGATCCAAAGTGACTTACATTATCCTCCTCTCCATTTTATGCTCACCACAATCCTGAGAGATATATTAGGCTGAGATAATGTGAAAGGCCCAGGATCACCCAGTGACTTCCATGGCATGAGTGGTTCTGGGAACATGGAGCTTTCCAGATAGTAATTCAACACCATTAATTTAGGGTTGCCAACCCCCAGTTGGGGGTGGGGATCCCCTGGTTTGGAGCCCTTCCCCCCAATTCAGAGCTACCAGAAAGCAGGTGAAATGGCCGTGGGCCGCTCTTCTCCATGGTGGGAATTACCCCCTCCCCCACCAGGCAAGAAGCAGGAAATAAATGCTATATGCCTACATAACCTAGAAGTGACCAGGGCCGGTGCATCCATATAGATTAGGCGGTTGCCTAGACCGCAACCTTCAAGGGGCGCCAAGCATCACCACGGCTCCCTGCAGGTGCAAGGCAGGGAGCTCAGAGAACAAGAGGGGCTCTTGTCTGGCTCAGGCAAGGTGGGGCAGGCTGCTAAGGAGCTGGCCAAGGAGCAGGGCGGGCAGAGAGAGAACGGGGTCCTCTGCAAGCCCTCTCGGCTTGGGCTCAGCGCTGCAGTCCTGGCATGGAGGAGAAGGAGGAGGAGGAGGCAAGACTACAAATCCCGTTAGGCTCCGGGAAGCAGCCTGGCCCCTCGCATGCCTTCCTTGCTCCAAAGCCAACCATGCACTCTTCCCTGCTGCCACCATCGGGGAATGCATGGAGGAGTGTGCGTGTGATGTCTCAGTGCCCCTGGAAGGCACGCTGTGCCTCTGGCCTCTAGGCATGCGCAGGAGAGGCCCCGCGGCACTACTCACCCCAGCAGTGCCCTGAGCAGGTCTCCCTCTCACCTTCCCCATGCCGCAAGCAAAGCCAGCTTCCTCCAGGGAGGAGGAAGAGGAGGAAGGAGCATGGCCATTGTTCAAAAGTCCATTTGCTCATTTGCCCCTTCCTTCCCTCACTTTCTGGCTCACCGAGCTACACATACCTGGGCCAATGTTTCCTCTAAGCTGCGGAGTCTTGTGAACAAAAATTCTACTTTGTGAGCCGCTGGCATTAAAGTTGTGAGCAAGGCATTTGGATACTGCATAAATCAGTTTGCTCTGGAGCCATCCTTCCTGAGCTAAGACAAAAATGTGTGAGCTGGAGGCTAAAAAACTGTGAGCTAGCTCACACTAACTCAGCTTAGAGGGAACACTGGCTGGGACCCTCTGGCACAAAGAACCACCTCTCCCTGGCTAGGCTGCCCCCCGTCCGCCCCATTGCCCTATCGCCCAACCCTCCTCTGCTAGCCCTCAAGACTCCCTACCTGCTGTCACGCCGGCTCTTTGGGACGCGAAACATGGTAGAGTTATTATTATTAGAATTAGCGTCAAACCATTGAGTTTTGCCCAAAAACCATAGTGCCCCCTTGACGTCACCAAAGTGCCCATGTCACCACCTGGTAACGTCAGCACATTGCATTTATTTCCTGCTTCTTGCCTTTTGGGGGGGGGGGGAGGAATTCCCGCTGCAGAAAGGAGTTCCCCGCAGCCATTGCCCGCTTCTCCCTACTCACTCCCAGAAAGGTAAGCCCCATCTCTCACCGGCTGAGCTGACTGACCTGGCAACCCTAATCTTAGCCACTACACCACACGGGCAGTCATTATGGCGTATAAGATAAGAACATAAGAACATAAGAACATAAGAGATGCCAATGTTGGATCAGGCCAAAGGCCCATCCAGTCCAACACTCTGTGTCACACAGTGGCCAGAAATACCAGTGCCATCAGGAGGTCCACCAGTGGGGCCAGGACATTAGAAGCCCTCCCACTGTTGACCCCCCCCCCAAGCACCAAGAAGACAGAGCATCACTTGCCCCAGAGCCCCTAGCTATACCTTGTGGCTAATAGCCACTGATGGACCTCTGCTCCATATGCTTATCTAATTCCCTTTTGAAGCCATCCATGCTTGTAGCACCCACCACTTCCTGTGGCAGTGAATTCCAAGTGTTAATCACTCTTTGGGTGAAGAAGTACTTCCTTTTATCCGTTCTAACCCGACCGCTCTGCAGTTTCATGGAGTGCCCACGAGTTCTTGTATTGTGAGAAAGGGAGAAAAGTACCTCTTTCTTTACCTGCTCTTTCCCATGCATAATCTTATAAACCTCGATCATGTCACCCCTCAGTCGTCTTTTCTCCAAGCTAAAGAGCCCTAAGCGCTTTAACCTTTCCTCATAGGGAAAGTGTTCCAACCCTTTTATCATTCGAGTTGCCCTTTTCTGCACTTTTCCAAAGCTATAATATCCTTTTTAAGGTGTGGTGCCCAGAACTGCACACAGTATTCCAAATGAGGTCTCACCATTGATTTATATAGGGGCATTATTATATTGGCTGATCTGTTTTCAATACCCTTCCTAATAATCCCCAGCATAGCATTGGCCTTCTTTATTGCAGTCACACACTGTCTCGACATTTTCAGTGAGTTATCCACTACAACTCCAAGATCTCTCTCTTGCTCAGTCTCTGCCAGTTCAGACCCCATCAATGTGTATTTATATTTAGGATTTTTGGCTCCAATGTGCATCACCTTGCACTTGGCCACATTGAACCCCATTTGCCATGTTGACGCCCACTCGCCCATCCTTGACAGATCCCCTTGGAGTGCCTCACAATCCTCACTGGTTTTCACCACCCTGAACAACTTTGTATCATCCGCAAATTTAGCCACTTCACTGCTTACTCCCATCTCCAAATCATTAATGAACAAGTTAAAAAGCA
Organism: Gekko japonicus; assembly: GCF_001447785.1. Lineage (NCBI taxonomy): Eukaryota > Metazoa > Chordata > Lepidosauria > Squamata > Gekkonidae > Gekko > Gekko japonicus. The sequence goes on from NW_015167552.1 coordinate 116,901, forward strand.
GTGGACCAAGTACTGATCCCTGCGGTACCCCACTGCTTACCACCCTCCACTGAGAAAATTGCCCACCTACACTCACTCTCTGTTTTCTATGAACTAGCCAGTTTTTGATCCATAAAAGGACTTGTCCTTCTATCCCATGATTTTTGAGCTTACTTAGGAGCCTTTGATGAGGAACTTTATCAAAAGCTTTCTGGAAGTCAAGGTAAATAATATCTATTGGATCCCCCTTGTCCACATGTTTGTTCACCCCCTCAAAGAACACTAACAGGTTAGTGAGACAAGATCTTCCCTTACAGAAACCGTGCTGAGTCTGCCTCAATAGGTTTTGTTCATCTATGTGCCTACTAATTCTTTCCTTAATAATGGTTTCCACCAATTTACCCGGTATCGACGTCAGACTGACTGGCCTGTAATTTCCCGGATCTCCTCTGGAACCCTTTTTAAAGATGGGAGTGACATTAGCTACCTTCCAATCCTCAGGAATGGAGGCAGATTTTAAGGAAAGATTACATATCTTTGTCAGGAGATCTACAAGTTCACATTTGAGTTCTTTCAGAACTCTCGGATGTATGCCATCTGGGCCTGGTGATTTTTCAGTTTTTAAGTTGTCTATCAGTTTTAGGACCTCCTCTCTCATCACCTCAATCTGACTCAGGTCTTCCAACACCCCTCCTGAAATCAGTGGTTCTGGAGTGGGCAAGCACTTCTCATCTTCCACAGTGAAGACAGAGGCAAAAAATGCATTTAGCTTCTCAGCCATTTCCCTATCATCCTTCAATACTCCTTTTACCCCTCGGTCGTCCAAGGGCCCCACTGCCTCCCTGGCTGGTTTCCTGTTTCTAATGTATTTGAAGAAAGTTTTATGGTTGGTTTTTACGTTTTTTGCTATATGCACCTCATATTCCCTTTTTGCCTGCCTGACCTCAGACTTGCATTTTATTTGCCATAGCCTCTGTTCCGTTTTATCAGCCTCACTGTGACTAGCTTTCCACTGCTTAAAGTAATTCTTTTTACTTTTTACAGCTTCCATTACTCTGTTTGTTAACCATCCAGGCTTTTTCCTATACCTGTTTGTGCCTTTCCTAACCTGCGGAATATATATTTTTTGCGCTTCAAGGATCGTAGTTTTAAATAGTTTCCAAGCTTCCCCAATTGTTTTGACCCTTTCTACTTTTCCTTTTAGTTTCCTCCCCACGTGTCCCCTCATATCAGAGAAATTACCCCTTTTAAAGTTAAAAATGGTTGTGTGAGTCTTTTTGGCCAATTCTCTATTTGTACAAATGTTGAACTCAACAACATTATGATCACTGTTTCCAAGTGGTGTATAATCTCACAGCAATACCAATGTGACTGATTTTCGCATGCTAAATTAACACCGTGGGCTGAAGCAGATTTTAAAATTGGGAAGAAATCTGTTTTATAGAAAGCTTGGAAAGATAGAGGGATTTTTTTTTACAGAATATTACGACAAGTTTTTATTTTCTCAGCTGAGGTATAGATATGACTTGGCAATTTCTGTTGAATGGCAGTATTTACAGTTGCAATATGGCCCTGCTTTAGACCTGTCTGAGGAAAAGGGAACCTTTTTGTACTGATTGTATCATTACCTCCAAAGCCAGTCCCGGAGAGGAACAGAATCCCTCTTGTATCAAAATAGACCAGCGGCTGCTCATCTGCTCACCTGCATAGCGATGGCTGCCTGATACCCAGCATGCAACGCTTCCCTTTCAATCTAGGCCTTGCATCAAGAGAGGATGCTATGAAACAAGTGGAAACCAAACACAGACATAGGATTAACGTTGCTCTCCGCAGCAGACTTCTTTCCTGCATTAAAGTCAACACATCACTGAACACTTACTTCATGCCCTCCCAGGGGTGGCCTGCGAATTCCCTTTACAAGAGCCGCAGGCTTCATCTCTTGCCCCCCCCCCCACTCCAAGAAATCTAATTTGTCTAATTTGTCTAATTCTCAACAAAGGGGAGATCTCGTTGGGATTTTTTTTTTTTGGTCTTTTCAAAATGTGTATGTTGATTTCTTTTTTAACCTCTCAGTCTCTTCTCGCGTTCATCCCTCATCCTGAATTTCTCTCTTCACAGTTAAAAATAACAACTCAGTTGATGTTTTGGAAGCTGCTTGCTTGGATGATTTCTCTTTTCCCTGGAAAAGGTTTCCCCTCTTTTTTTTCTTTTTTGCCCTCCCTGCCTGGGAGTTCAAAGGGACATGTTTCCAAGCACACATAACAGCCATCCCGGTATCCACCCTTGCCACCAGGAGGGAGGTAGGTGTAGCAAGGAAACATACTAGTGTTTTTCCCCCTGCAAATATTCACTTTGGTGTCAGCTAAGGCTATGCTCTTGCTGCCATTAGACGAGTGGGGAGCAAACGAATTAGGCAGACAGCAAACAAGACGGTGCTTTTTATAAAAGAAGGAGCAGAGCTTGAAGAGCAAGGTTCGAGTCCTGTAGCCCCGTAAAGACCAAAAAGATTTCCAAAGTCAAAGCTAGTATCTGATGAAGGGAGATTTGACAATCGAAAGCTTATATCCTGGAAATCTTGTTGGGCTTTAAGGTGCGACTGGACTCTTGCTTTTCTACTGCAGACCAATGAGGCTACCCACCTGAAGCTGGATTTAAAGAAACTATAAGTAGTCCCATTTTAAGATGATCTGGAAAACCAAGTGAAGAAGAAGAAGAAGAAGAAGAAGAAGAAGAAGAAGAAGAGGAGGAGGAGGAGGAGTAGGAGGAGGAGGAGGAGATTGGATTTATACCCCGCCCTTCACTTGGAGTCTCAGAGCGGCTTACAAACTCCTCTCCCTTCCCCTCCCCACAACAGACACCCTGTGAGGTGGGTGGGGCTGAGAGAACTCTGACACAAACTGCTCTTTTTCAAGGACAGCTGTGCCAGAGCTTGTGACTGACCCAGGGTCACATCAGCAGGTGCAAGCGGAGGAGTGGGGAATCAAACCCGGTTCTCCCAGATCAGAGTCCGCGCACTTAACCACTACACCAAACTGGAAGAAGTTAACCTTTCTCCCAAGATGACTTCTGAACATCCCATCTTTTGGCGCTTAATTCATGTTGTGTTCCTGCCTATGACTTTCACCCATCACACCTCTGCCCAACCTGTTTTTGACCCCATTCATATGTAACAAAGGCCATGGGGCTTCCACAAGAACATTCTATCTCAGAAGAGTTGGGAGATCTGTGCTCATTCTGAGCTCAGAACTCCAAGAATGTATCTGATAAGAAGTCCTTGCAGCAGCCACATGGGGGACACAATAGTGTTGTGCAATGCCCCCTCTAAGCTGTGGAGACTTGTGAGCAAAAATTCTACTTTGTGAGCTACTGGCATCAAAGTTGTGAGTGAGTGATTTGACTACTGCATAAGTTAGTTTATTCTGGAGCCATCCTTCCTGAGCTAGGATAAAATGTGTGAGCTGGAGGCTAAAAACTCAGCTTAGAGGGAACGCCGGTTGCCAGCACTGAGTTAGGAAATTCCTGGAGATTTTGGAGTAGAGCCTTAGTGGGTTATAATGCCATAGAGTCCACTCTCCCGAACAGCCATTTTCTCCAGGGGAACTGATCTCTGTCATCTGGAGATCAGTTGTAATACCGGGAGATCTCCAGGCCTTACCTGGAGGTTGGCATGCCTATGATGCAAGGATGTTGTACTGTGCAACTCATCCCAGAGTCTGTTGAGTACTGAACATTGGTTTGATCTTTTTGGCATAGGTTTGCTTATGATGTACCTATTTTATACAGTATGTAAATGATTCATTAGTGAGCTAAGGAAATCCAATTCCAAAATATCATTAAAACATTAAGTAGACCCATCAAGAATTAATTACTGTTACTAAAAACCGAGCAGTTGAATAACATGAACATCCATCACACAAGCAAGACCAAAAGTAAACAAAATGTATAGGCTAGCAAAATTCAGAATCCAATACCAACAACATCACGATAACAAATGACGCTTCTTACAACTAAACTAAATCAAAAGCCATCTGAATGAGAGTTGTTGTTAACATACTTCTGAAGTATGAGAGGAAGGGAACCAGACAGACCCAACAAGAGAGAAAATTCCATAACCTCAGTGCCATCACTGAGAAGGCCCTTTTAAATCGTGCCATCTTGATAACCCTACATCCAGGGCTTTTTTGTAGAAAAAGCCCAGCAGGAACTCATTAGCATAATAGGCCACACCCAACAGCAGAAACACATTAGCATATTAGGCCACTACCCTGACAGAGCAGCTCATTAGCCTATTAGGCCACACCCCCACATTACCAGAAGTGTGGTCATTCAGCCACACCCATCTTTTGCTTCTTATTCTGTTTACCTTGTTTGTTGTCAAAACCCGGGGGGGGGGGTTGTAGCAGGAACTCCTTTGCATGTTAGGCCACACACCCCTAATGTAGCCAATTCCAATGAGTTTCTGCTGTTGGGTGCGGCCTGTTATGCTAATGAACTCCTGCTGGGCGTGGCCAACTCGGGAGCCAGCCGGAACTCCGTTCCTGTGCGTTCCTGCCCAAAAATAGCCCTGCCTACATCTATGTAATCCTAACATATCCAGGGCTCCCTCTAAGCTGAGTGAGTGTGAGCTAGCCCACAGTTTTCTAGCCTCCAGCTCACAGATTTTCATCGTAGCTCAGGAAGCATGGCTCCAGAGCAAACTCATTTATGCAGTAGTCAAATCGCTTGATCACAACTTTAATGCCACTAGCTCACAAAGTAGAACTTTTGCTCACAAGACTCCACAGCTTAGAGGGAGCATTGAACATATCCTCTGCGGTTACCGTCTATCACCTATAGTGCAGATAGACTTTGTGTGACTAAGGAAAAGGTGATTAACTGTGTGTAAAACAGTGCCATCAAGTCGCAACTGTAAGTGGCTTTCAAGGCAAGTGAGAGGCAGGGGTGGTTTGCCATGGCCATCCGCTGCAGAGGCCTCCTTGGTGGTGTCCCTTCCAAGTTGCAACCCTGCTTAGCTTCCGGGATCTGATGAGATCAGGCTATACCATGCTGCCTTCCTTCCTAAGAAATTAACTAAGTGACCCTACATTTTTGGCTTGATGTGGTGGCGGCGATGTCCTTTTAAGCACTGAGAACAGCATAGTATTCAGAAATATGCAGATTGTTTTATCCACATTATGGATACTTCGACTTTTGCAAAACTGGCATTTGAAAATTGAACTTACCTGGCTTGCAGTGCCATTTTCTTCTCAAGCTGCACAGCTTAGATGATTGTGGGGAAGATTTGCTTGCAAATCAAGTCATCTTCTGTCTCTGCTGTGCGGCAGTACTCCGCACTGTTAGCACACACATACAATTTGTTGGCTTGCCTAGATTATATGTGTGCCAGGATCATTATGGGCAGGTGACATGCATGGTTTTAAAAGCGCTACATTTCGAGTACAAGGTGCGGCTTTTGTGCCTCTACAGTCGGCAAAGCTTATCATTCATCTTACTGGCCCATGCTCAGAATTTACTCAACCAAACCGAAGTTCCCATGTGGCAACAGAAGGATTTGCAGAGGATTTCAGTCCCGCTTAGAGCACTCAATGTACACAGACATGTTCCGCTTTGGGAGTCAGGCAGGCAAACTGAGCACGGCTGAACTACCCAAGAGACAAGCTTCTCCTCTGGTATCCTTTGGGGAGGGGCCGTGGCTCAGCGGATAGAGCTTCTCCTTTGCATGCAGAAGATCCGAGGCTCAATTGCCGGCATCTCCAGTTAAAAGGATGAGGTGATAGGTAATGTGAAAGACCTCTACCTGAGACAGGGTGGCCAGCTCTGGGTCGGGGAATACTGGGAGATTTGGGGGGTGGAGCCTGAGGAGGGCAGGGTTTGGGGAGGGGAGGGACTTCAATGGCATATGTGTCTGGAGAGTCCACCTTCCAAAGGTGAATTGTTCTCGGGGGCCTGGAGACCAGTTGTAATAGCGGGAGATCTCCAGCCACTACCCGGAGGTTCCAAGAAAAGAAAATACACTGTGAAAAAGCAATTTGCAACAATCATATATAAATAAAGAGTTGTGCAAACTTATTTGTCTGGTGTCAGGACTCTTTTTGTAGGAAAAGCCCAGCAGGAACTCATTAGCATAATAAGCCACACCCAACAGCAGGAACTCATTAGCATATTGGGCCACACCCCTGACAGCACAGCTCATTTGCACATTAGGCCGCACCCCCATGTTACCAGAAGTGTGGTTATCCAGCCACACCCACCTTTTGCTTGTTATTCTGTTTACCTTGTTTGTTGTCAAAACCCAGGGCTTTTTTTGTAGCAGGAACTCCTTTGCATGTTAGGCCACACACCCCTAATGTAGCCAATCCGAATGAGTTTCTGCTGTTGGGTGTGGCCTATTATACTAATGAGTTCCTGCTGGGCGTGGCCAACTTGGGAGCCAGCCGGAACTCCGTTCCTGTGCGTTCCTGCCCAAAAATAGCCCTGCTGATAATTATATTAAAGTTAAATACAATATTAATAGAAGGAAACTTTATAAAGAGCTGTGAACGCATGCGTACAACATGTCTTATGAAATCAATCTTAGACATATATGTGTACTGTGTCAAAGGACGAAAGACGAGCCGCAAACAAAATGCAAAACAGAATACAAGTCAAACAAGGCTGCTAACATCATACATAACAAGCCAAAGGAAAAGTCAAGCACCAAGATGACTTGTGTTGTCTGTGCTTTTGGCAAGCGATAATTTAAAGAGCAGGTATATCAATATCTTTCTGTGGATAAAATGACTTTCCAGCAAACTAACGTGTCTCCCAGGTCAGTTCATATTTCCAATCTTCATCAGAGTCAAGGATAAGCGTTTTCATATGGAGCTCCCAAACTTCATGAAAATGCACACCAATTCCCATGCACGAGGAACAAGCTGCTTCAAACTCAAAAGGGTTGGTAGAAGCATTTGTTTGCTGGTCCCAGGGGGAAGGATGATAACTGTTGCATGAAATGGATTGGGCTTTTTCCTCTGCTGCTGACAATTTCACCCTCCAGATGTGAATGTCACCCTGGAGCTGTGGTGTCCGAAATAAAGAATATAAAAGATGTTTCATTTGAAGCAATGGAAATAAAGGGCTTCTCTCATGTTCTATGGAGCTAAGAAGTCCTGGAAAACAGGACTGCATACCCTGAAGTTTCAAGAGGGCCACCCCGGCACACCCTCTTGAGTGTGGGCTTTTCCTTTCCCCAAGTGGACTGATGCCTAGGATGACATGGGATGAAGGCACCATCCCGTTCAGCTCATCCTGCTCAGTTCCTGTTTAACCAGCACAGCAGAACAGAGGAGTTTCTATGTTCTGTTAGCTTTCGGGTACAGATGGCAAAACTATCAAGGGCACAGAGTTATTCCTTAACCTACGCTGCAAATTAGGGAGGGGCGCTTCCAACATTCTCATCTGAATTACTCGCCAGGGATTTTGAACCACCTGATCTCGTTTCCAAGGCACAATCAATGCATTATGGATTATCCGCTTTTAATTTTTATTTCCAAATTTTGTAAAGATCAATGTGCATCTGCAGCTTGCCTCTGCTTTCCTTTCTAGGGATGGGCATGAACAGCATTTTTGCTGATCATTTTGGTTCATGGTCCATGGCCAATCCACGACCCGAACCACAAACTGATACGAACTGGGAGGTTGGTTCGTGAACCAAACCCATTTGTATTGGCCCGTGACCCCTGCTTTCTGCTCCCCGCCACTTTTTGTGCAGAGCCACCACTTTTTGCATGAAGCAGAAAGCAGGGCTTAAACCTCTGCTTCCTGCAAAAAAAACCCAGCTGAGCGGCAGAGAGCAGAAAGCTTGAAGCCATTTAAACCCCTGCAAAATTCGTCACGAGCTTTCGTTTGTGAGCTGGTTTGTGCCCATCCCTATTCATTTCCTTCAGTTTATTTGTGACTTACCCCCTTGCTAGGTATTCTGAGAACTTCCTCATCAACACAATTGCTAGCTGAACGTACCTTGAGTCAGCTTACATGCCGAGCAAGGTCCTCAGTCTGGTTTGATTGCCATCATTTTTTAAAATTACCTTTTAACAATCAGAGGAGGCAGTGGCAAATGCAAGAAAATGGCCCAATCATCTGAGAAAGCAGTCCAAACCTACAAATGGGCCAAAGCAAATTCATTTGGTTTCAGCTACCAGTAGAGCAGGCTATGAGCCAAAGTGGTGGATCATCAAGCATAACTACTCTCTGAGTAATCTGAACCCATTTGTGCCTTGATAAATCATGTGTGGTTTTTTTAAACCAATTTTGATGTGATTTGATGGGCAGTTGTGTCAAAATTGTTTTTGTGCAATGTTTTACCAAGGCATGAGAGGGTGAGTGCACATCAATTAAACGCTGCACAAAAAGAATGTTGACATGCTCATACATACATTCACATCAACTTTATTTTTGCAGTACTTTATTACATGTGCACATCAGTAATGTAGGGGACAGAGGGCAATGGGAAAGTACTGAATGTGCACAGTCGAGTTCCAGAATTAAATTCAGAAATCCTCCTAGCTGAACCAGAATTGAGGAGGGCAGAGTGAACTCATGGAACAATAAAGGAATGAGAGAGATCTGCTTGTGCCTACGGCAAATGAACCACATGTTTCCATCTCTACCTTCCAAGAACAGTTTATTGGAAGGTGGAACCGTTACTGACTGATGTGCCCCTAAAAGAGGTGCTTGGAGCTCCACTCCAACTGTGCCCCTACCCCTGCCTGTCACACCCTCTGCTTGTCTTCGATACTTCATAAACTGGTTGGTACTGAGACAGGTTTTAAGTCTTGTTTACATTTGCAGACTTCATATCCACTCGTTTGTTTCTTTGTTTTGTTAAAGATATACTCCACCACACTTCTCAGGTTCTGACCCAGAAGTATTTCATGCTCCCTCAACTACTGCATGACAGTAGAACAGGAGCAGCCGAACTGGTCCAAGGAACGGATTGTGAATCAACATGAGCTCATACAAGATCTCCGCTCATGCAATCGTCCCTGTTTAAATATTTTCTATTTCATTTAGAAGGGATTTTTTAAAAAAACCTCACTTTCCTAACAGAAGCTCATTGGCTTCCAGTACTGCAAACACGGAACATCAAGTATTTCTGGTGTAAATTGACCATTGGAAACTCTTTATATTTCCTCTGCTACTGCTCTGTGTATTCTTTTCGAGTGTTCCCTTATTCTCTGACTCTGTGGACAGTTTCATGTTCTTTTCATTGGGGGCCTCCACAAGCTCATATTCCAGTCTTGCCAGTATCAACCAAGTATTGTATGGCTTCCCAGGAGTCACAAAGGCATGGAAAGCTCCAGAGCCACTACTTTCCCAGATAACCAGTGCATGAAGGCAGCAATAGACAGGACACCAGAGTTTTCAGATGGAATTCTCCTCGTTGATGGGGAAGGTGGGTGAAGTCAGGTCACTTGTTGAACACTTAACCCACACTGCTGAGCTGATCTCCTCCTTTCCTACAGCTACTTGTAGGTCTCCACAGGTCTACAAAAATCCCTGATATTTGTATTTTATTTGAAACCTTCTGGATTGGCTTTTTGTTTTTGGAATAACCACCCTGACCCCAGCTTGATGGAACTCTGTGCCAAATTACATCCACACCCTGCAGGACATTATGCAGTTCCGCAGGACTTGCAAGGCAGAGATGTTCTGCCAGGCCTTTGGTTGAGGATAGCGACGGGCACCAACCTAGCTGGCAATCCCTTCCTCCTTCTCCCCCCCCCCGATTCCTACCTCTCCCCCACCAGAAGGGGGCACAGTTGAAATTGGATGTCTGCTGAAAGGGCCCTTTTGATTCCACCTGTGGCTCTAACAGATATGAAACTCTTGCTACCTGCGTGGATTTTTATTGTTTATTGTCTCAACTGATTTTAATGTGATTTTATTGTAACGAGTCTTGGACTCGGGCTTCTTGTGATTCGCCCTGAACCCGCTTTGGGGAGGGCAGAATAAAAATCTCAAAAATAAAATGAATAAAAATAAAATAAATGTACTAACGCCATCTGAATTCTGTTAACTACGAAATTGTTTTAGCCGTTTTTAAAAAAATTATTGGTACTGGCGGGCATCAAGAAAGATGTTGCCATGCACCATATTGGGACCCCTGTAGTAGAGAGTGACAGACTGACACCACTCAATAAGAATATGGTTGATTGTGGCATGTGTGGCCATGTGTAGCCGTGTGTATTTGTTTCTACTGGCAAATAAAACATCTGATATCCTGTAACATGCAAGTAGAAAACAAGATTTTTTAAAAAATATATAAATTGCAATGTAGGAAGGTATATACATACAAGAAACGCATGCCACGTCAATACTGTTCATTCTGCTTCAAAATGTGTCATCAATACTGGGTCTGAGGTTGTATTTATCTGTGTTAGCTACAAAAATGTTAGAGCTGACCTCCAAAGCATTTCCCCCCCCAAGATAAATATAATAAATACAGAGGTTTACCAGTAATAAAGAGCTTCTATAAGCCGGCTTCTAAAAGAGGTTGTTGTTGCCGTGATGAAAAAGAACAAAGTTGCAGGGAAGGTCCCAGTCTTGAATAAATCCACGGGGTCAATAGTTAAGCATCCTAAAAAGATTATTATCATAATGGCATTCTTCAGTTTAAACCCAAATCTGATGCATGTTCTTTGTCTCATCAGTTAGGGATTGTGTATAAAGATGCTTGAATACTCACCAGTTTGGCTCACATGGTATTCACCAGTCCTGAACAGGCAGCTGATTTTTTGACAGACAGTTTATCCAGTCATCAGCGTATTCATGCCTCTTTGGAAGGCTGTTTCACTGTATTCCTTCCTAACAGTGCAGCACAGTGCAATAAGGGTTTTTTTGTGCTTTTATGGTCTCACACAGTCCAAACAAGTCCTACTCCCCTCCCTTTGCTGTGCTGCTGTTCCTTGCCATCAGGAAATTGTTTGAATAGACACTTAAAATCAGTCACAAATGATTATTTATCGAAGATAATGATTGAACCTCTTTGGAACTTAGTGGGTACGTTCAGACGGGGCATTTCGGCCGGCATAAACTGTACCGGTTGGAACCGGTGCAGTTTATGCCGGCTGAAATGCGATCACACTTACCTCTTGTCTGCGAAGCCCATCGCTGTATGCCCGTTCACATGCAGTGGCCATTGGCTTTTTTTTTAAAAAAACCTCAGTTTGAGCATGTGCATAGGCAGCCATCCACAGAATGGTGATCTTCGCGCATGTGCAAAAAACCCTGTCTTACATTTAAACTTTAAAGGTAAGGACTTACCTTTAAAGTTTAAAGAGCAAAGTAGCCTCCCTGAGGTCCTGGACACTTCCGAAACGCTAAACTAAGGCCCTTTTCTTCTTTTTTTAAACAAACGCCAGGGCAAAGCTTTGCCCAAGTGAATATCACTGACCTTTAAAAAAAATGGCAGGCGAAAATCGGAAGCCTCAGGCTTCCTAAAGGAAGTGGCTCTGCAACGGTGGGGAGTGATCAGACGGCGGTAAAGCGATTACAACCATTGCACTCAGGATACCACCACTTGGAGACCTAGTGGCAGAATACAATGGTGTAAAGCTCTTTGCAACGGTTAGGGACGGAAGGCAGATGTTCTACGTGTGAACGCCGGTAAGTACACCGATTCCAACCAGCACCTATTCCATTGCAAATGCCCCGTCTGAATGCACCCAGAGAGTCTAAATAGCACGTCTTTAATGAAAGTTAATTGGCATTTGTTCGGCGCATAAACCGAAGCTATGTTCACTTTTTGGTTTTCAAGTTTTCCCCTTATGAAGATAAATCTGCCAGCACTATCTCTTTCGCTTGCTTCATGCGTGAATTTTAGATTTTTGGATAGTAAAATGGCAACCCCTCTCGATTTGGATGATCCGCCTGCTTTAAATTGGTAAGGAAGCCATTTTGAAGGTAGTACCATCTTACCCTTCTTGATATAAGTTTCTTGGAGTAAGATTATATCAGCTTTTTGTTTTTTGAGGTCTGCTTCAATACACCTGCCCTTAATTCTATTATTAAGCCCTCTGCAGTTAAGAGATAAAATTTTGATCTGTTCAGCTGCCATGGTCATAAGTAGATGAGCCATACAAAGAGTGTTATTCTATTCAGTGAAACAGAGACAGCATAACAGTAACAACTAGTCATATCGTACCACCTAAAGTATTTAGTGCGCTCAGCTCTTGTGAACAATATAATTAGCAAATCATTTAAAATTTTAGCAGGAACCATAATTGGTATCATACCTACATGCCATTTGAGCAGTGAAGTATCTTCAAACCTGAGTAAACAAATGGAACATTGGGCTCCCTGAGGTCCCGGACACCTCCGAAACGCTAAACTAAGGTCCTGAAGGCCCCATCTTCTGGTTCAAATTTGAGAACGAAAACAAAACCCACAAAGAAAAAGAAAAGAGGAGGACAACCCGCCATTTTGGGGTTTCTTGATTGAGCTTTCCCCCCTCCCAACCCTGCAAAATACAAAAAACAAACCGAACCTTATAATTAGAATATATGCTTTAAACAGATAGGTGTATGTTGCGTTTCTGCCAACTGAAGAAGGTGGCACTCAAGCCACATGCTCTATTAAGTTCAATAAAATCAGGGAGTCATTGCTAAACGGACCGGGAGTTTGCTCCAGCGGGGAGTGGTGCCAGGCGATTCCAGCTTTCTTTTCTTTTCTTTTTTTTTAAAAAAAGGAGGGTTGGGTGTCTCGGGCCGGGGTTAGAGCCACAGCCTTGAGCAGAAGGGAGCCGGATTCCGGATCATCCGCTTGATAAGTTTTGCCCTGGTGCTTCAGTTGGAGGTATCCAGATTGGAGCCATCTGTATCGGAGACCAGCTTCAGACAAGCGCTGTGTAATCGGCTTAAGCACTCTACGTATCTGCAGGGCATCAGGGGAAATATCTGGAAATACCAGTATGTCTTCGTTGTTATATTTAAATCTGCCTTTAGTTTTGGCTTCTCTTAAGATGTGGGTTTTAGAGCGGAGATCTAAAAATTATGCTAAAATATCCCTGGGACCTCTACGGCGTTCAGAGGTGGGAGGCCCTAGGCGGAAGGCTCTAGTTATCATAGGGGCAATCCCTTCTTCCAATTGTAGAGCCGTGGCCAGCCAGCTTGCAATGAAAGAGGTAAGCTCCTAGTTTTATTCAGCTTGTTCAGGGAATCTCTCGCGTGCTTTGTGTTCTAGGAGGAAAATCCTCTCCTTGGCCCAGGTTTCGTTACTTTGCAATTTCTGAATGTCCCCTTGGTTAGTGATGGTCCCTTCCAAAGCTGTCTCCGCTGCTTGGGAGACTTTTTGTGTTGAGATTTTTAAAAAGTCAAGTTGCTCCACTAAAGGTTGAAGCATAGCATTGATATTGGAAAGCATTTCTGTTTTGAAGGAGCAGAACATTTCAGAAAGCTCCTGTTTTGTAAACTCCGCCTGGGTGGGCTGAGTGTTACTGTGCTCAGTGGCCATTTTAGGCTCGTCCCAGCTCCTACCCGCGTCTTCGCAGTAGGCGTTTGAGATTCCGGCGCTTTGCTGCGATGTCCGCCACTTTTCCCCATGCTATGGGTGTGATTCGGTTCGGCTATTGTTCGATGGGTCGGGAGGGTAATCAGGGAGGGATCAGAGCTCTCTCAATCGGCGTCCTCCATTACCAGTGCCGACACCCTGCCCCCCAGTACAGACCTTTTTAGGCACCCAACTCTGCAGCTGCATTTAGACATATTTCTGAAATACTATATTGAAAATAATTTGAGCAAGATTTGAGTCCACTAGCTCCTTAAAGACCAACACAATTTCCAGGGTCGAAGCTTTCAAGAGTCAAAGTTCCATGAGTCACATCTTTGACTCTTGAATGTTTATATCCCGGAAAACTTGTTGGTCTTTAAGGTGAGGACTCGAATCTTGGTCTTCTGCTGCAGACTGACATGGCTACCTATGTGAAAATAAGGTGAGGCATCAGGATTTGCTTGAGGGGAATAACTCTGCAATTCAGCCACAGGCATCTGTTCGGTTTACAATGTCTGTAATATGTTCTACGTAATTTGATCCCAGAACTCTGGTCCTAAGTTCAGTGGAACAACATGTAAGGTCTCCGTGCCCAATACGTTTCTGGTCTGATGGTTTTAAAACAGAAAGCAGTCTTCTCGTTGCTTTAAAAAAAAAGAAGAAGAAGTAGCCTTCCCTTTGATGGAGCTGTGGTCCAACAGAACAGCTGGACGTAAACAGTGGTACACTTGATACTGCAAGTGGAATGCAAAGTGAGAATGTAGAACTGACTCCAAAAAAGATTTGGCCGGGATCCCTGAGTTAACATCCCTGAGGGGCCTTCCATTATCTTGACTGACAGTGACCCCAACATAGTAGCCCTCTGAAAAGATGCCCTGCTGGGTATCCCAGTGCAAGAACGGTAGCGGAGGACTGAATCTGGTACTCTTTGCGGGGTCCTCCCGCCCCTGCCATCCCCATCACCATTGGTAATTGCAACTTATTCACTGTTTACCAGAAGGTTAGCCACTTAAAATGAAGCCAATTCCAGACACTTCGGGCCGGGCTGACGCTCGCCCCCTTGGTTGCCAGAAGTTTCTTCCAAGTTTGTTTTCTTCTGTAGATGGAGAGACAGGACAGGCCTTTCTCGTCTGGCTGCGAAGCGGCCAAAAAAGGGCTTTTGATTTCCGTTCTGGTTTGCAAAGCTCTTGGCTTCGATGGAAAGGTGTTTAATGAAGCACGTACCGTAAAGGTATGCGCTCCCGTCACAAAGTCCTGCTTCTGGCTCCTTCACAATACGCTGTTACACAGGCGCCTTACAGTCATGAAGGAGGCACGGCAACCTGTCCGGAAACAGAACCTGCGGGTGAAAACTTGCTATTGATTAACTGGTCGCAAGAATGGGCAGATCCTTACTACTAACTCGATTTCCAGTGCAAAGCAAATATTCCCACTGATTTCTGGTTGTTGTTGGTGCTGCAGACAGCTTGTAAAACAACTGGGGGATCTCAGCATTATTTGTCAAAACTACTCCTCTTTTTTATTTCTCAAACAGTTACACAGACAGTTGATTCCAGGTCCACCAAGCTTGCCCACTATCTGAAGTCTGGCAAATGGGGTGGGTTCAAGTTTTCCCGTTGTTTATTTAATAAAATGTTTATCCACTATGAGAGATGGGGAGGCCCGGGGGGGGGCAGAAAAATGGGGGGGACTTTTTTCCCTGTTTTTCCCCAAAGCCAGGGTTTTTCCCAGAAAAACTGAAAAAATACATTATTAAATATATTTTCTTTCACAATGATAAATAACATGTTTATGACAAGGTGTTAGTGTATTTAATCCTCTGATATTATTTCTAAAAACTATGTAACATGAAGACTTTTATGGAAGACCATGTAAAGAATCATTGCAATTCCTGTACACTGAGGATAAGCAAATGCTGCAATACAATTCAAATACAGAGAAAATACTGAGGTGACAATTCTCAAATGCAAGAAAAAGAGGCATTTCTGTCTCTAGGGGGCACTGCAGTTGTCACACAAGAAGGAAAAGGGCTTCAGTTTCCTGTTTGCTTGTGGGCTTCATCTTGCTGGTATAGTCGGTGGATCTGTTTCTGTCCTCTCAGCTAGGCTTCAAAAGGCTGCTAGAATTACTACAGAGCGACCAAAGGAGCTGAAACTATACGTAATTGAAAGGTAAGAATTCACCCAAATTCAGAACATTGAACCGTGAGTGCTTTATGGCTGTATTATGGAGGAATAGGAGGATTAGAGGATATAAAATAATGTTCTTAGTTTTGTTATGTAACTTAGGGTTGCCAAGTCCTAGGCTCTCACCAACAGGGGGTGGGAGGAAGCTTTCCTGGACTGGGGGGGGGCGATGTCCTCAACATGATGATGTCACACAGAAGTGATGTCATAACACCAGAGATGTTATGCAGCGACGCTCTGGGATAGAGTTTTGCCCAAAATAGCAGAGTGTCACTGTGCGACATCCCGGCATGATGACATCACTTCCACAGGATGTCATCAGGTTGGGAACATTGCACTGAGTTGTGGCTGTTGGGGGCAGGGCTTCCCCCGCCAGCCAGCTGGCCGGCAGTGGATAGGAGCCCACAAAATCAGGGGATCCATCGCTCCCTCATGGGGACTGCCAGCCCTAATTATGTTGTTGGTCACTTTGGTTTTTATTGGAGGGTGGGGTGGGTTTTTTTTGCCTTCTCTCATAAACTGGCAAAAGAGGTTCCTTACAGTTCAGCCGTTCTTTCCATTTCAGGACCCTGTAGCTCCATTTGTAACAATAAATACATAAAATGTAAGAAAGTAAATTCAATTTATTGTTTTCTGAACAAGCTGTACTTTTAATATATCATACGTGATACTTTTATGCCAAGCCAATTTATGCACACTGCATTTTATGTTCCCAAAGTAACAAAGTGACTTTCAATCTGTAAAGAGTACAAATATTGCATTTCCCCCCATTTTTCCAAAAGTTTTCAATTTTTTCTGGGGGGGGGGACCCCCGGGCAAAACGTCTTTCCCCATGGCTTCAAACTTTCTGGGATTTTTACATCCTTATCCCCTACCTTTCCTCATGGTTCAAGGCAGAGCAGGTTTTTTAAAAATTCAAGTCAAATCCAAAATAATATCATAAACCCCAAATCTCTCCCTTCCCACCCTTAAAAAGCCTGCCAATTCAAAACCCCTTGGAAACAGGCAGGCCTTGGATCTCCGAGGAGGAGGAGGGGGCCCCCCTCACCTCTTCAGGAGCCCTTCCACAGACTCAGAGACTGCCTGAAGACCGTAGTTGGCACACAAGGACATATGGAAGGAGGCAGTCCTTCAAATATGTGGGTGCCAGGTCGTGAAGGGCTTTAAAGGTCATCATCAGCACCTTGAATTGAACTTGGAAATAGGCTGGCAGCCAATGTAACTGTTTCAAACTGGGCAACACAGGTTCCTGGCAGCTAGCCCATGACATGAGTCGGGATGCCACATTCTGGACCAGCTGTAGTTTCTGGGTTGTCTTCAAGGGCATCTCCACGTAGACTGCATTGCAGTAATCCAAATGTGAGGTTACAGAAGCATAGACCGGTGTGGCCAGATCGGCTGAGTCTAGGTGAAGAGATAGTTGGCGAACCAGATGCAGGTGATAGAAGGCACCCCCCCGGCCATCATGCCAACCTGCTTTTCAAAGAGCAAAGCGGGGTCCAAGAGTACCCCCTTAACCTGCTCTGAGAAAGCCAACTTCACCCCCTCTATGACAACTGGACTATGTCTGTCTAATATCAGCCTTCCCAACCAGCATGTTTCTTCCATTGATAAGATACAGCTTAGTCGGGAGAAAGGATACACTAACGTTCAAAACACAGAAGGGTTTTTGCCGAACCTCCAGTTGGATCACCGAATGTTCGGAAATGTAGAACAGCATTGTTGAGTGTAAAAAAAGGGTGTGTTTTTCCAAATGCTCAGCACATACACATTCTCGTATTGTTTCCTCCAGCCCTGCCCCTGACATGTCATCTTTATGCTAAAATAAGTAATGTATTTACTCAAATGCAAGGCTAGATCCCCCCCCCCATATATGCCATCAAAAAAGAGGGGCTCATCTTAAATTTGCGTAACAGCAGGGCTATTTTTGGGCAGGAATGCACAGGAACGGCGTTCCAGCTGGCTCCCAAGTTGGCCACGCCCAGCAGGAACTCATTAGCATAATAGGCCACACACAACAGCAGAAACTCATTAGGATTGGCTACATTAGGGGTGTGTGGCCTAACATGCAAAGGAGTTCCTGCTACAAAAAAAGGCCCTGGGTTTTGACAACAAACAAGGTGAACAGAATAACAAGCAAAAGGTGGGTGTGGCTGGATGAGCACACTTCTGGTAACATGGGGGTGTGGGCTAATGTGCTAATGAGCTGTGCTGTCAGGGGTGTGGCCCAATATGCTAATGAGTTCCTGCTGTTGGGTGTGGCCTATTATGCTAATGAGTTCCTGCTGGGCTTTTTCTACAAAAAGAGCCCTGCGTAACAGTTATGTCCAATAATACAAATGTTTTGGAGTATTACATTTGGGGGGGTGTTGTACAGGCAGGGTCATTTCCTCTACAGTAAGTGGTGCCACAGGAAGTGGTGGCGGCTACAAGCATGGACGGCTTCAAAAGGGAATTAGATAAGCATATGGAGCAGAGGTCCATCAGTGGCTATTAGCCACAAGGTATAGATAGGGACTCTGGGGCAAGTGATGCTCTGTCATCTTGGTGCTTGGGGGGGTCAACAGTGGGATGGCTTCTAATGTCCTGGCCCCACTGGTGGACCTCCTGATGGCACTGGTATTTCTGGCCACTGTGTGATACAGAGTGTTGGACTGGATGGGCCTTTGGCCTGATCCAACATTGGCATCTCTTATGTTCTTATGTGGTATAGTAAGTAAAGTAACAGTGCAATTCTAGACAGAGTTACACTCTTCTAAGCCCACTAAGGTCAAAACTCAGGAGGGTGCATCTCTGCTTAGGAGGACTGCTTTGTACATAGTGCTTAAATCCTGCTCAGTGGTGGGGAAGCTGCATGGCTTCTCTCCTGTTCCTGGCTTTGTCTGTTTTGCCTGGCCGACCCAGTGTTGGTCAGGTCCAGATTGCAAATGGTTCTTCATGGTTGTCCTGTTTCTCCTTACCTATTGCCCCAATGCATTTGATGGGAAAAGAATATCAACTTACAAAAGAGGTGTGTTGTCTCTCAAGTAGGAGGCCAGGCAATTCCCCCCATTCCCCACTGGCTTTTGAATCACAAGAGGGGAGGAATGGGAGGAAATAGGGGGTGTGATGTCACTTCTGGTCAAAAAGCAGAAGTGATGTCAGGATATTGCCTCGACGACCTGGACATGATGACGTAACTTCCGGGTCATGTGGACAGTGACGTGGACACATTGCCGCATCTCTCTCTCTAGTATTTGGGCAAAAACTCAATGGTAGAAGTCAAATTTACCATAGAGTTTTTCCCAAAATACCAGAGCATTGCCCCAATGACCCAGAAGTGATGACGTCACTTCTGGGTCACGTAGGCAGTGATGTGGACACTGTGCTGTGCATCAAATGGGCCCCCCTGCTCCTCCCGGTAAGTCCCCCTGTTATGTATTGGGACTGAAACATTCCAGGACTGCTCTACCAGAGAATGGCTGAGCTTGGAGCCCAAGAACAATAGCCCACCATGACTCTGGAAGTAACCAATCAAGAAGTAATGTTATGTAAATAGCCTGTCGTTGGGAGTGGGGTGTGTTTGGGTGTGGCAATTGCATGCTATTTAAACAGGGCTGTGGCTCTGGAGTCTTGTCTTGTTCTTGCTGAAATCACTAATAAAGTAGAGCTGATCACTAGATTTGGGGTCTGTTCATCTATGGAACCCACTATTTAACACCCCCCCATCCCCTGCCGGTCCCTCCTGGCAACCCTAAATGCTTTCCATAACAGCTGGATCGTATGCAGTTTCTGATCATGAGAGTTCTTGTTTTTTTCCCTTCCAGAGGCCGGAGTTATGAGTGTTCTGGTTTCCATTATTTTTAATAAGTGATAATGAGCCCTCTCCCTCTTTCCTTACACGCCTGGTTTCCTCGCTTGTGATTTCCCCCTCTCATCTAACATGTAGAAGTCCAGAAAAATCATCTCATACTTTCCCCCTGCAAAAGAACCCCCATTTTTATCGGGGTGATGGCAATACAAACATGCCAGGCTTGTCGAGTGGAGAACCATGCAAGACCACGGCAATGTCCTCTATGGGGGTTATGGCAATACAAACATGCCAGGCTTGTCGAGTGGAGAACCATGCAAGACCACGGCAATGTCCTCTATGGCTTATCTGCTGCATCCCACGGCAGGACTGCACACCCCGCGCGACAGTGGTTGTGCTACTGTGCTGGCTGGGAATGAAAAGGAAGGAGAAATGATTTGTGTATATAAACTTAAGCATCTCAGCATCTTTTGTTACAAACACTGCTAAGAGGACAAGAGGGTGTTCTCAGACAGAGCTTGGAGTTCATGTTGCGGGTCAGAGCCCATGAGACATAACCTCAATATTCGAAAATGGTGTCTCGACACTGAAGGCACATTGGCTCTGATAAGGTGCTTCACGCCAAGACTTTTTGGGCCAAAACTGGAAGGCACACAATCAGAGGTCATTTCAGGGGGGAACGCAGGGGAACACAGTTCCCCCGGGTGAGGTGCAGGGGGGTGGGGCACATGACGAAGCCCCGCCCCCTGCTTCTGGCCGCCCCGCTTCCAGCCCTCATTCAGCCAGGAGGAGGCAGGAGAAGAGGGCGGTTCGCGGCTTGCAGGGCAGGAGCACGCAGCCCCTGCTTGAAAAGAGCACACACGCACACGCACGCCTGCCCTGCAAGCTGCAAATTCACGGCTTGTGGGAAAGGTGCACACAACATCCGTTCTTTTCAAGCAGGGTCATGGACGACTGTTGGGGTGGGAGTCCCAAAAACCAGGGGATCCCTGCCCCCGCCTGGAGACTGGCATCCCTGTCCTTAGCTGCTGCATGGACTACAGTGGAATGTGAATTTTTCCCATGTTTCTCCCTCCCCTTCCAGTCCCCTTTGACCCCTGGAAAGATTATTCCTGGAGCCAGAATGACTGACATGAATGAAGACCTGCATAGCAACTCACACCTAGGACCCTAGGAATAATTTTCCTGGGGTCAAAAGGGCCTGGAAGGGGGGGGGAACCTGTATGTAATGTATTCAGTCCAGACAAGTCCAGACAAGTCCAGAGACAAACGTCGAGCTTTGCTCCAAGAGACAATGGACTATGCGTAACCTAGCCCGCTCCAATCAGGGGGCTAGGTTCCCGGCCGAGAGCCTATGGGACTCTCGGCCACTGTAAATAACCTATAGGGAAGTAGGGGTGTGTTTTGGGTGGCGGTTTCTCGGGGGATATAAGCCGGCCTGCGAGCCGGCCAAAGTCGTCTTGTTCCTGATCGAATAAGTACGCTTTGCTGAAATCACTCTCTGTATGCTTTGCTGAAATCACTCTCCGTTTGCATACTTTTCACTGTGCATCTTCCATTAACAGTTCATCAGATCGAAGCCGTAGGGTAGCAGGTCATCAGATCGAAGCACAGCTCTGATCACAGAATGGGGATATCCATTCACCCCTTTCCCTCTGCAGCTTTCCAGGGACTACTGAAAGTTGGGGCACAACCTGGGACGTGGAACGGAGGCACTAGAAAAGAGGAAACCGCCCCATGTATTTGTGCTGTGGTACTCTGCTGCGGTTTAGATCCAAGCCATTGTGTGTGGCGAGACAGAGGGTTGGATCCAGCCTGGGGTTTTTTTGCTCTCAGTCATGCCCAATTCACCTCCTTTCTATATCCCCCCACGGATTTTGTTCATGCAGGTTCCATGACCCCCAGCATAACCTTTTTGGTGATCAAAGGTGGTCCGCCCTTTTCCCAACAGTGGTTGGATTTAAGCCAGAGAGGGTTTCACATAGTGGCTCTAGGGTTGCCAGTCCCCAGTTGGGAGTGGGGGGTCCCCCGGTTTGGAGCCGCTCCCCCCCCTTCAGGGCTATCAGAAAGCGGGGGGGGGATGGCCGCCGGGTGCTCCAGAATGCCAGAAATAACACAATGTGTCTACATCACCTGGAAATGACATAGGCACGTTGGGGGGCAACGCTCTGGTTTCTGGGCAAAACTCTATGCTAGAATTAGCTTCAAACCATAGAGTTTTGCCCCAAAACCAGGGCAACATCACTTCCTGCCTACATCACTTCCTGCCTACATTACTTCCAGACTGCCCTCCTCCTCCTGGAGCATCCTGGTAAGTCCCCCGCCGGCAACCCTAAGCAGCTCTGATGCAAAAAGGTCTCACGTGTGTCCCTTGAAAGCACCGCCATCTTTATTCAGCGGCCCAATGCCTAAGAGTGATCATATAATATGAGCATACTCCTGCACTGCTGACCACAGTTCGTCCCTCATCACATATTCCAAATTGGCTTTCCTGTGGCTGGCCTGACAACAGTCTTGGGTGAATTGGCAATCTACTGAAATATACGAGATAAGGGACCCCTGGGTCACGGCGTTGCCAACTCTGGGTTGGAAAATACCTGGAGATTTGGGAGGTGGAGCCTGGGGAGTCTGACTTTGGGGGAGGGGGTTTATCAGTTGTAATTCCATGAGATCTCCAGGACATACCTGGATGCTGGCAACCCTACCCTTAATTAATTAATTATCATATAGCATTGTGTGTAGAAAAGAAGAAGAGGAGGAGGAGGAGAAGATTGGATTTATACCCTGCCCTTCACTGCCCGAAGGAGTCTTAGAGCGGCTTACAATCTCCTTTCCCTTCCCCTCCCCACAGCAGACACCCTGTGAGGTAGGTGGGGCTGAGAGACCTCTTTGGAGGACTGCTTGTGGGAGAACAGCTCTGAGAGAACTTATGACTGACCCAAGGTCACACCAGCAGCTGCATGTGGAGGAGTGGGGAATCAAACCCGGTTCTCCCAGATTAGAGTCCGCACTCCTAACCACTACACCAAACTGGCCAGGAGATCCTAAGACTGTCTGGCAGCCAGAACTTCTAGCTCTTTAGCATTATGCACCACTAGGTAGTGACTAGACTTGCCTTTTTAAGGCAAGAGATGTTTCAGAGGTGGTTTTTTCATTTCTTGCCTCTGCATCATGACCCTGGTATTTCTTGGAGGTCGCCCTTCAGTTTACTAACCAAGGCCGACCCTGCTTAGCTTCTGAGATCTGACAGGATCAGGCTAGCCTGGGCTGTCCAAGCCAGGGCTCCCTACCTTAGGAGGATCTCATGTTTATACAATCCACCCTGCAGCTGGACCGAAATCAGAGGCACGAAAGCCATCTACACCTCTGATCAACCTTCTTTTCTTTCGTCCTCTTTATCCCGTTACATTCTTTTGGGCCGGAATATCAAACTAAGCAGAGATTCCCCCCCCCCACAAGAGCATGTTGAAGGAGTCCTCCCCCCCCCCTACAAAGCCCTGCCCACCGCCTTTACCCGCAAGGGTGCGTAGTCGGCCCAGTTGCTTAGCTTTTGTGTGGTCCGGCACCATCACACCCCAAGGTGGTATGGTTGCAGGCAATGCCATTCCCCCAGTTATTTACAATGGCTAATTAAGATCCCGCTTCCAACCCTTCACCCCACCCCTTAATTCTTCTACGAAGCAGCCAACAAAAGGTTTTGATTTCCTTTTTGGCTGGGAGACCTTTTGGCTTCTGTGAGCAAAGAGGTGGGGGGGGAGGGATTAAGGGAAGGGAAAGCACATAAAGGTATGAGCAGAAATCACCGAGTTCCAAAACTGGGCCGGGAAGGCTGTCTCTCAGGAACGAGGAACGAGAAATTAGCAGAGAAGGCTAATTGGAAGCCAGTTTGGAGATTGCACTCTGGGTGGCAGAAGCCAAGCGGACTTTTGATCAGCCACACAGCACGGCCCTGTCTCACAGCCTTCCCCTTCCCAATGTGGCTGACACCATGGGGGGAAAAAAACAATGCCTTTTCAGCTAGGCCGGGCAGGGACCACCTCACAAGCAGCCAGACACAAGGGGGGAAAACTTTTAGCATGAAAACTGTGTCACTGCTACCTTGTTTCGGGGTCCGGGACATGATCACAGGGGGGAACCTATCCATTGAAACATGTTATGGTCTGATCTTACGCATGGTTTGGGGGTGGGGTGGGGTGTGTGTTTGTTTGCGTTCCGCCGTCCAGTTGCAGCCAATCGATGGCAACCCTGTGAGGTTTTCAAGGCTAGAGACATTCAGAGGTGGTTCTGCCCTTGCCTGCCTTTGTGTAGTGACCCTGTTCTTCCTTGGCGGTCTCCCATCCAAATACTAACCAGGGCCAGCCCTGCTTAGCTTCCAAGATCTGATGAGGTCGGACCGATATGGGCTATCCCGGTCGGGGCTTCTTACGTCTACTTGGAAGTTAACTGCCCTGGGCTGGATCCTCAGAGTCGTTCTGCTTAATTAGGCTTGCCAGGCCTGGGTTGGGGAACACCTGGAGATTTGGGGGGTGGAGCCTGAGGAGGGCGGGGTTTGGGGAGGGGAGGGGTCTTCAATGGGCTGTGATGCCAGGGTCCACCTTCCAAAGTGGCCATTCCCTCCAGGGGAACTGATCTCTGTCGCCTGGAGATCAGTCGTCATCCCAGGAGATCCCCAGCCACCACCTGGAGGTTGTCAACCCTCGTGTTTAATGGCAGCGCCTTCCTTTGGTCCCAGAAAACATCTCTCTTACCAGAGCAAGTGTTGGGGTTTTTTGAGAAAAATAAAACTTCGTTTTCAGCAGAGATAAAATAGCTTAGCAACGCCAGAGTAAAATAATTCAGACCCAGAGTCCATGTGTGATTAAAATAGAAAGTTTTTACTAAATTCTAGCATAGGGAAGGGTAACTGGGATGAAAATAACAACAGAGCTAAATAGCTACATCTTCACACTACGACGGCTAGACTAGAAGAGAGCGCTAATGGCTTCTCCACTTCTTGTTCAGAACAAGCACACAAAGAGAGGAAGAGAAGCCATAAAATGCTAAAACCCTTTGACACTTTGCTTCCAATGAAACTCCTGATTTTCATTGATTTTCGCGGGCTTGTAGTTCTAAACTAGCATTGGCTAAATGGAACACATGTGACTTCCTGTGACAACACAAACAAACATTTAACCCCATATATACTGAGTGTTTTTAACATGTAATACCCAACAGCAAGGCTCCTCGTGCAGAAGATAGACTTGGACATTCGTGAAATGGATTCCGAAGCTCCCACTCACTGGGTTCAGCGGGACTTTCTCCCAAGTAAGCATGCATGGGGTTGGAGTTTTGTGGTTATTCTCCTAAAATCCCTCAGGAAACCCAATCCAAAGCAGCTCATCTTGGCTGGATTTAGCATCCTCCCTTAGTTGTTGAGACCAGCAAAAGGCATTTAACCCAAACTGTAAACCCAGCGGGCAGAAGCGAAGCAGGGCCGACCCTGGCGAGTACTTGGATGGGAAGACCACCCACAAAGTCCGGGGTTGGTTCACAGAGGCAAGCAACGGCAGACCCACCTCTGCTGGTTTCTTGCCTTGGAAACCCTCTGGGGGTCGCCGTAAGTCAGCTGCGACTTGACAGCACTTTCCACCACCACCACCACCCCTGCCAACTCAGCCACACAGACAGAGATTTCTGAATTTTGCTAGGAACCATCTGGAAGATCCAGGCCAGAATTTAGAAGGAGAAAGGAAAACAGCGACAACGCCGATGGCGCCTTTGGGCCTCGCTCACTGCTGCTGAGTCCTTGAGAGAGAACAGCAGTGGCGTAATCACAGTGCCACAACATTGCCGTAAAGCGGCCCCAGAACGTGATGTTGGAAAAGACACCCTTCACTGTCTCTCCAGAGGCAAAGAAACGTACAGGGCAAAAATAGGCGAAGTTACTCCAGTCTAAGGAGCTGCGGTGGCTCAAGTGGTTAAGACGCTGAACTGCAGGCTGTGGAAGGTCGGTAGTTCAGCAGTTCGAGACCTGAGTTGCCACATGACAGAGTGAGCTCCCATCTCTAGTTCCAGCTCCTGCCAACCTAGCAGTTCGAAAGCAAGAAATTGCAAGTAGGTAAATAGGGACCACTTTGGTGGGTAGGTAACAGCGTTCCGTGTGCCTTGGTGTTTAGTCATGCCGGCCACATGACCACGGAAACATCTTCGGACAGCGCTGGCTCTTCGGCTTTGAAATGGAGATGAGCACCGCAACCCTAGAGTCGGATTCGACTGGCTTTCGAGCAAGGGAACCTTTACCTTTACTCCGGTCTAAACCCACTGATTTCAATAGGTTAGGTTTTAAAAAGTGGGAGACCCAGGAGGATTCGCAGGGGATCCCATTTCCCTGCTCTTCTTTCCTTCTTGCTTTTACTCTTTGCCTCCTCCTATCAGTGCCTGTAGTCTCTCCCCTTTCTTTCTGTCGTAAGAACGTAAGAGAAGCCAATGTTGGATCAGGCCAGTGGCCCATCCAGTCCAACACTCTGTCACACAGTGGCCAGAAATACCAGGTGCCATCAGGAGGTCCACCAACGCCCAGTAGGAAGCCTTGCTGGGAAAAAGCCCTCCCACTGTTGCCCCCCCCCAAGCACCAAGAATACAGAGCATCACTCGCCCCAGACTGAGAGTTCCTATCTATACCTTGCGGCTAATAGCCACTGACGGATCTCTGCTCCATCAGTCCTTCCCTCTCTCCACCCACCCACCTTTTTTGTTTCCTCTCCCTGGCAGTCTTTCACTCCCCCTCCCTTCCTCTCTCCCCCGATTACATCCCCCCATCTTCATCTTCCCTTTTCAACTTTTTTCTCCTTCTTTCCCGCTTTTCCCTCCCTTTCTCCCTTTTAAAGTCTGTCTCTCTCCACTCCTCCCCCACGTTGGAAGCCTTGGCAACATTGGCTGGGGACTGCATAGCAACATCCCAGAAAGGTAGCTGAGATCTCCCAGTGTAGTCTCACAAGATCTTGGGGGCATTAAAGAAAAGAAGCACATCGCTTGATTATTTTAGGGTTCTTTTTTAGAGAAAAAGTCATTTTTTTTACATTTCATTTCCCCCTTACAGATTCTCGGGCTTCCCCCAGACTTGTAGAAAAAAATACTCCCTATTCATACATGGCCCCAGTGTGTGGATTTTTTGGTCCACACTCTTAGATATAACTATGATAATTCTGAATAGGATTCTGATGCTAGTCCCTTTGCCACCATAGTGTCAACCTTGCCTGCTGTGACCCAGGCCAGTGTTTGTCATTTCTGTTATCCTCCAGGGTGGCTGGTTGTAATCAATATGTGAAATTCATACCTCGCCACAATCTCTCTTGGCTCGCTCCAAAGATCGGCCCAGAGATAGACTGATGATCACCTTAACTAAGACCTTGGTGAGAAAGCAAAAGTCTATGGAGAAGGGGGGAACCCCTTTTTCACAATCAGATTGAGAATTCAGTCACAAAAAAATTACTGCATGGGACATACCACCGGGGAGGGTGAATTTCCTTATCATAATGAAACGCCACACTTCTGATCTCATGTCTTAATGCTGAGCCTCTGTGACAACCAACCCCATTTGGTTACACAATAGGTAGTACCTCTTAGCATACGCAGAATGATCATCAACAGAAAACCGAGATGGATCTCTCTTTTCTCAGTAATTCAGAAACATCAGTATATCAAGGGTGTGCCATGAGGACGTACCATCCCGGACCTACCAACAAATCCTCAGTGGCCTCCATTTAGGGTTGCCAGGTCCCTCCTGGCAACCGACAGGGGAGGGAAGACTTACCAGGAACAGCAGGGAGACCCATCCAACATGCAGTGACATGTCTACATCACTGCCTACGTGACCTGGAAGTGATGTCATCACATCTGGGACATTGGGGTGACACTCTGGTATTTGGGCAAAAACTCAATGGTAAATTTGGCTTCTACCATAGAGTTTTTGCCCAAATACCAAAGCATTGCTCCCAGCATCCTGGACATGATGACATCACTTGCGGGTCACATGGGCCGTGATGTAGACATGTTGCTGCATGTCGGATGAATCTCCTTCCTTTTCAGAGTAAGTCCCCCCCGCCAGCCAGCTGATTGGTGGCAGGGAGGTGGGGCCTGTCAGTAGGGGACCCCTGCCTCCAACGGGAGTTCTGTCAACCCCTCCTCCATTTGTTGTTG
Source organism: Gekko japonicus (assembly GCF_001447785.1). Taxonomy (NCBI): domain Eukaryota; kingdom Metazoa; phylum Chordata; class Lepidosauria; order Squamata; family Gekkonidae; genus Gekko; species Gekko japonicus. Next base: position 144,561 of record NW_015167552.1, read on the forward strand.
TTGTTCAGTCGCACAGTCGAGTCCGACTCTTCGCGACCCCATGGACCATCTCCCGCCAGGCTCTCCTGTCTTCCGCCGTCCTCCTCCATTACTGGTGCTCAAATAAAACTGAGATCTTCATTTGGAAAAAGGAATCCTTTGGAAGTCTCAGGCTTTGTCATCTACATCACTTCTTGCTCTGTACGGTCTGCCCCTTAACCCACTCTCTTCGTCCATCAAAAGAAGAGGGAAGCAAGGGGTCTCCTGCAAACCAGTAGGAAATGCTGACGAATCCACCCATTCCAGCAGCCATTTTTCAGCAAAACTTGCCCTGGGGCATTTTCTTGTCTAAACAAGCAGTTCTCGCATAAAGCATGCCCCTCCTTTTTACTTTACATGTATTATATTTTTAGCAAAGACACCCATGACTACATCCAGGAAATATCATAGGAGATCATGTCTGTAATATTTCCAGACCTTTCTGTCTTTTTGGGGTGTGGGGTGTCTTTTTTTCATGACGAGCAAAAACTGGAGGAAAGGGTATACAAACAATAGGCAGTGCACAAGAAGGATCGTTTAAGAGACAGCTGGTGTGGTGGAGTGGTTAAGAGCCCCAAACCCTAATCTGGAGAGCCAGGTTTGATTCCCCACTCCTCCACATGACACCTGCTGGGCGACCTTCGGCCAATCATTTCTCTCAGAACCCTCTCGGCCCCACCTACCTCACAAGGTGTCTGTTGCAGGGAGAGGAAGGGAAGGTGATCGTAAGCTGCTTTGAGACTCGGGCAGAGAAAAGCGGAGTACAAAAAACAATGCTTCTTCTTTGTTTAAGGGTAGAGTTGCCAGCCTCCAGGTGAGTCCTGGAGATCTTCCACTTTTATATTTGGTCCCTAGACTACAGGGATGAGTTCCCCTGGAGAAAATGGCTGCTTTGGAGAGCGGATTCTATGGCACTGTACCCTGCTGAGGCCCCTCCCCTCCCCAAACCCCACCCTCCCCAGTCTCCACCCCCTAAATCCCCAGGCATTTCCTAGTCCAGAGTTGCCATCCGGTATGTTGGTTGGGAGTAGGCTCTGGGAGATCTGGGTTCAGGTCTCCACACTGCCATAAAGCTTGCTGGGATAGTTTTGAATCAGCCCCTCCCTCTCGGCCTAGCCTGCCACATGGGCTGTTATGAGGATAACATGGGGAGGGAAGAACCACACCGGCTGCTTTGTGCTCCTTGAAGAGAGGGCAGGATAAAAATGTACTCGATAGAGACATCTCCTCCATTTAAAACCTTTATACCGCATCATTGTTCATAGCATCAAGCTGGCTGAAGAGCAGCCTTCAGGCAGACTTACCTTACACAATGCCTGCTCCAGAGGTCTCGCGGGTTTTTGTCTTGCCTCAGTCAAGAAAAATGTGATTGGATACATGGAGGTTTCATAATAGATGAACGCAACTTTCTTATACCCTGGAGAGAGTCTAAATCAGGAGCTGAAAGCATCATCTGGGACGGAGCCCACAAGTTAGCTCTGGAAGCCAAACTGGGAGCCCTTACCTTTGCGATGCTGTCATGGCACGCATGATTCAATGGAAAAGTAATATCCAGGACATGTTCCTTTTCTCTTTGTTTGTCTATGCCAAACATAGCAGCAGCTCAAATATTTACGTATGCCGACGAATGTTGCGAGCGCATAGCTAATGCAATTCAATTATTTCCCGTCCTTATAACAAGACCCTCAGATTTATACCCTTGAGCTCTTGATCTTGATAATTGGAACTCTAAAGCTTCAGCCCACGGCTGCAGGAGTACATTTAAGCCCCATAGGGCTGCCTTCCATTGGGAAAAAGCTACCTGGTAGGGCTGCCAGATTTTTGGGGGTGGGGGGGGGGGGAGGAGAGTGAAGAGAATCTGCTTCTGTGACATTACCGTATTTGGAGTATTAGTTTCCTATGTGCAATGGTGATGTAAGGGGCAGCACTAAAGCACTGTAGAACATTTCCATAAATCTTCAGTCCAAATCTTATTTTTTGCCTTGAGAAGCCTGGGGCAAGAAGCCCTCTCCCAGCCTCAACTTCTCACCTGCAGTGTGGAGATAATCACATCCAGGGAAGTTGTCATGATTAAGAAATATGCTTTTAGCATTCTTAAGCACTAGAGAAATGCATATTCCTGAAGTCAAATTTGGGTGGTAATCAGGGTGGTTATCCTGAATTCAGTCTATGGGCAGAGATACTCCATAAGTTTTAGCCACAGTTCTTAAGACAATTTCTGGAGGTGCATTCGTAGCAAATTCTGAATTTGAGCCAAATGTGAATACCAGAGATAATAAACATATTATTCTCTTTAGGAGGGTATGTGTGCACCTGGAAGTCATGGTGACCTTTGGTGACTGACCCCTACTGGGGGCATGGAGGATATTCAGAGAGGTGGCTGAATAAAGCCTGCCCCCACCTCCCGCCTCTGGTATTTCAAGGAGGTCTCCCTTCCAAGTACCTTCCAGAGTTGACCCCGCTTAGCTTCTGCGATCTGACGAGATCGGGCTTGCCTGGGCTATCCAGGTCAGGGCATCAACATATTATTCTTTATGTAACACTACACCCATACACTTAGGGTTGACAGACTTCTGTCCCTCAACCAGCAGGAGATTTTGGGGGGGTGGGACACAGGAAGTGGAAGAGTCAATTGGTGTGTGACATCACTTCCAGATTCCACCTGGAAGTGACATTGCAATGCTGATTGACCTCACCTCCCATTTTCTTCCAGCTTAGGGTTGCCATTTGCTTGCCCAGTGGGAGGGAATCCCCCCAAACAGCAATGTCTCACGGGATGTGCCTGCATCACCAAGAAGTTACGTTGACAGTGGTGGGGGTGACGTTCTAGATTTTGGGCAAAACTCTATGGTTTGATGCCGATTTACCATAGAGTTTTGCCCACAATCCAGAGCGTTGCCCCCGATGTCACTTCAAGGTGACGCAGGCACATTGCATGCTCAATCACTGTTGGGTGGGGGGGTGACGTCACTTCCCATTCCCAGAACTACTCCTCCATTCCCCCCGCCAGCAGGCAAACAGGACCTGGCAACCCTATTCCAGCTATTCATTCAAACAGTGGCAAGGGAAGTGGTGGGAGATCTTCCGCTACCTCCAGGTAGACTGGCAATGGCAACCCTACACACACCCCAAATGTGAAGCAGTAAGTTACAAAAAGCTAATTATCTGAGAGCTCTTTTCCTTGCTTCTAGCCTACTTCCAACCTTACTCAAGACCCAACATCTATGCAAGAACATATCGACTGCTCCAAATTAGGAGAAATTCACTCCAAATAGCAGTGGCAGTTTCAATTGTGGCATTTTTTCACAGTTAGCCTATTTGTTGGTTTGTTTTAATTTGGAAAATTGATGCAGGTGGGTAGCCGTTTTTGTCTGAAGCAATAGAACAAAGTCTGAGTCCGGTGGCACCTTTAAGTCCAACAAAATTTAATTCTGGGAATAAGCTTTTGTGTGCACGCAGGTGTCAGTCTTAAAGGTGCCATGGGACTCAGACTCTGTTTCAGTTAGGAAAGGCGATTCCTTTTCAGCATGGGATAGCACTGAACCCATTTCTACAAATCTATTATTCTGTTTCTCTATTGCCTGTTTCAAGCAATATGTATGGGGATATCCAACCATGCATACTGGGAGCATGCACTACCCATGATGCTCCTGGTACCCATGGTCACTGTTTTGCCTAAAATAGTCACACGGTATATTTTCTGATTCAGTGCATGCTGCACCTAACCCTATTAAGTGCGGTGTATACTCAGTCAGGCAATATGCATGGGTGCTAATTTCAGACAAAATGGTATCAGAAGAATCATGGTTAGCATGCGCTCTGATATGTGCAATTGGTAGGCCCCCAATATACATAAAGCAATGTTCCCTCTAAGCTGAGTTCGTGTGAGCTAGCTCACAGTTTTTTAGCCTCCGGCTCACACATTTTTGTCTTAGCTCAGGAAGGATGGCTCCAGAGCAAACTAATTTATGCAGCAGCCAAATCGCTCGCTCACAACTTTAATGCCAGTAGCTCACAAAGTAGAATTTTTGCTCACAAGACTCCACAGCTTAGAGGGAGCATCGTACACGAGTGTCTGAAAAGGTCCTAGGATGACTCTAAAACATGTTCTTCAGCTTCACCACAAACCATGAGGGTTGCCTTGCTTGTACATCCCGCTCCTGTACTGAAAGGTGATTCCCTGCACCAATACTCTACTAGGTAGAGTAGAAGGATACAGGGAGCGCCTGGTGTCTTTTAGACCAAATTCACGGTTTATCATCATTGCATGGAAACTGCTGCAGTGTGACTCCAGGCCACGCTGTTAACAAGTCATTCCTCATGACAGTCCCCAGTCCAGGAGGAAGGTGAAGCAACCGTACATGAACTATGTATGAAGCGATCAATCTACCTAGCCAAGTATTGGCTATATATAAAATTTTATAATATGGAATTTTATATGAAATGTTATAATATTGCATTTATGTATTTATGTTTTATTGTATTTAAATCCATTGTACGCCATCTTAAGCCTGCCTGTGCAGGCAAGGCGGGATATAAATCGAAATTAATAAATAAATAATAATAAATAATTGTCTGCTCTGTTGGGCAATAGATCCTCAGGGGTTGAGGCTCCCGGCACAGAGGCAGGCAGTTTCAAACCGCCTCTAAATGTTTCTTTCCTTGAAAACCCTTACAGGGTCTCCATAAACCAGCTGCAACTTGATGGCACTTCCCGCCCACCACTGTCAGCTTATACATTTCTACTATGAACAATCCGTGTGCAAAAACCTCTTCCAAATACAGATTGCTGTTGAACCTCCAGGGTGAATAAAGCTAGATGATCGTACTGAGACAGTCCATTGGAAAGGGGATACAGATATTGAAAATAAGGGAACAAAGGTGGCCGTTGGAGAACACGCTTCCCAGGTGAAACCTCTCTCCGCTGAGTGCGCCGCTGAAGCCATAGGCATCGTTTACTCCGAGCAATCACAAATCTCTTTCTTTTTTCTTATTTAAGGAAAATAAAGTTTATTTCCAAAAGCTTTCGACTAAGAGTGCATTTTTTAAAACAAAGTACATAAACTTTTTTTTTAATGGCAAGCACAGTCACTTAGTCTGGGCGTCCCTTTGCTCGCGTCCTCCGTACAGGACTGCTTCCAGTGCACTCCCCTTCATAGCTTACATACAGACACATCAGAGATTGATACAGATCACACTTCCGCTGGACTTCCACGCCAGTCCTAAACTCATTTACTCTTGGAGGTAAGTGATTTTTACTGGTGTTTACACCCAGTGGGGCTCTCAAAAAAAAAAAACAACACCAAAAAGCTGGTCACCATTTTCAGATGATGGTCATCACTGGCATGCTACCCCCCCCCAAAAAAAAATCCCAAATTCTCTCAAGAGAAATGTTTACAAGAAAGGACCGGCAATCATTTCAGTCCTTCGGGGCAGCTCAGCATCCAGCTCGGATGCTCTGACGGGCCAAGAGCATGGGGTCAGCTCTAGTCATTTGGTGGGCCGATCCACATGTTATGAAACCCTTGGGTCTGACGTCTTTGGAGAGTTCTGTGCTTGGCATGCAATTCCCAGGTGAGGGCAAGCCCAATTCAGACTGGGACCATGGCACATAGGAAGAGGGGACTCTGGGCTGATTTCTCATCCTGAGCAGGGAGCTGATTAGGGAGCTAATTCTTGCCCCGTGGAGGAAAACCAACATTTAGCCATTGGCACTTGATACGTTGGCCAAATGGGGAGATACTGTCTTCCCCCGGGCTGTTTCAGGTTGGGAAAACAGTACGGGGGAAAGGGCTTAAGCCCCCCTCCCTGTTTGCTGCAATCACAGTCTGAATTGGGCCTGTGTTCCCCTGGGAATAATATTCAGAGTACAGGACTCCACATGCATGTCTAGTCAAAAGTCCTCACGGCAACTGAGACTAGGGAGGCCTGAACTAATGAAAAGCCATTTTCTCGAAAGCCATTTTCTCTAAAAGTAGGCCTGAAAAGAGGCGAGTGAAATTTTCCATTCATACTAGGGCTGCCAAGTGGGGGTGGGGGGCGGGTAAACCCCCATTTTGGAGGCCCAATTTCCGCCTCCGCCGCGGAATTGGGCCCTGGGGGGAACCCCGCCCCACGAAGCGCAGCATGGGTGCGTCACAGGAAGTGATGCAACCACGTAGAGCATGTTGGGGGCGTGGCCCCAATAGTTGGAGGGAAAACTCTATGGTTTTCCCTCCAATGATTAGGGCCACGCCCCCAATGTGCTCTACGTCGTGCGTCACTTCCTGTGACGTTCTGGCGGCGCACGCATCCCACAGCAGCTCCCGGACCGAAGCAACACTCCCCCGCTGGTGAGTCAGAACGACTTGGCAACCCTAATTCATAGGACAAAAATCACAGGCACGAAACAATATAAGTCCTGGCTGATCTCCCAGAAATGAGGGGGCCCAGACAGTCAAAAGCTGAGGTCTCTCCAGTTCTCTAAATGGCTTTTCATTGGCTCAGGCCTCCCCCTAGTCTAACATGAGAGAACATAGATTCAGGTGGGCAGCCGTGTTGGTCTGAAGCAATCAGGCTTCCCAAGTACTTACTGTGATTTGGCGGGGGATGAAGACGTCTTCGCAAGATCATTCCTGCGGGGACAACAGACGTGCCGCACCATGCCGTCGCCAGGAAGTGACGCCGGGCGACGCTCTGGCAGTGGGGCCAGAAACTCGATGATACCATCGAGTTTTCAGCCCCATTGCCAGAGTGTCGCCCAGTGTCATTTCCTGGCGACGGCATGGTGCGTTACAAGGAGAAATGTTCCGGCCGGGGAGCATGTGTCCCCCGCCGGATTGCGGTAAGTACTTGGCAACCTTAGAAGCAATAGAACAAAATTTGAGTCCAGTGGCACCTTTAAGACCAACAAAGTTTAATTCTGGGTATCAGCTTTTGTGCGCGTGCACACTTCTCGGCTGTAAGAGTAGTGCTAATGCACTGCTGAAGGTCCTTGTAAATTACCCCTCTTCCCCCCCCCAAAAAAATTATACCATGCTGCACCTACACGATCTTGGCAGAACCAGAAAGTGATTTGTGTAACATCCCACTCCCCCCCCAAAAAAAATCTCCTTTGCATGCCATATTTTTTAAACCCCACCTGTACTCAGGCAAGGCAGCATGTTTTGTTTTGTTTTGAAATGAAATTCTTTCTGCCAGCCAGGAAAAGAAGTAATGGGTCTCCAGGCTTTTCTGATAAATGGCTCTGGATTCTAATACAGAAATCGAAATTCCTACTTGAGTTCAAACCCAGGCGGCCATTTGGTTACGTTCAGTACAAAGCTAGACAAAAGGGAGGACAGGTGAACAGCAGTAATACATGTAAATGTGTGTTTTAAATAACTTTTCTTTTTAATTGTTGAGGCAGTAATACTTGTTTCATGGAACTGC